>NC_066618.1:193060240-193360240 GCF_025201925.1 Gopherus flavomarginatus
CTAGTTGTAGCTGAAATTAGAAATTACTCAGAACCTACAGTTATGAAATTTAGGCTCTGTATAGCCTAATGGTGGTTTGAGAATTTGAGCTTTTATGAAATGAGTGAGTGGAGGTGTTAGAGCGGTGCATGCATTCTGATGGGTTTGTAAGTTGTTTTTTTTAATTTTTATGTTAGTTACATGCTTTTAGCTATTTAGTTTATATTACAAAAGTTAGGCATTCAGGTTCACTGTGGGGGTGAAACTGTAGGAAAGGACTGTGGGAGTAGGAGGAAAGTGGGAATAGAGAGGGGGGGAACCCCTTACCCCCTCCACAGTGTGTGGAGGTGAGGCCTGGCAAAAGACGGTGAACAGTAGTCATAGAGAAGCCCAAGGAAGCTGCACTAAAAAAGGGCAGTACAACCAATAAGGAAAGAAATTGATGCAGAGTCCAAGATTCAGAGCAGTGTGACTAGATGATGAATTTTAAGAGCTGTCAAGGATCCTTTTGGTCTGGTAGTGCATGGGAAAGATAGTGTTCTGAGCTACAGCTGCTGCTTTCTGATAGAGTTCAGGTATTTATGTGGACACCTTTTGAATATTACACATTGAGTTGGAGGGGTATTTACTGGAAAGTAAATGGAAACTTTCCAGGTACCAGTTGGATGTTCTGTCCTACAGGCTTTAGCAGAGAGAGAATCTGAATTAAAACAAAATTTCTATAATTTCTAAGGGCTGAACTTCAATGAATTGCCAGCATTGTAAGGGATCTGAAGTTTGCAATACAGTTGTTCAAATTCATAACTTTAAAAAAACCAACAACCTAGTGAGAGGACATTGTTGGGTTGAGTTTAAAGGCCATTTGTAGTTCCCCTTTTCAAGGATTTGGGTCACTTTTGCTTTGAGAATGGCTCTGCAATAGGCTGTTTAAATTCAGTTCTTGGCCATGTCACTCTATTGTATTTTCTAACCAAACATGATTATGCTACAGCTGGGGCTGGAATCCAACCTGCTTTCCTGTTTCATTTTGTTTTGGCTGGATGAAGTTAACTTCTTGGATGCAGAGGCTGATGTGTTTAACCTGAATTTACAGAAAGTGTTTTTAAAGAGCATCCAGATCACCGGAGTGTGATGCAGGGTCAGACAAGATGTTGGTTGGCCTTGTTAGTAGAGGGGCTTTTTTGGTTCAAATTCTTTCACTGGAGGAGAAAGTGAACAAAGGCCACAACTGGTTTGTTGCTTCCTGGAGTGTTTTGGCTGCTTCATGTACTACAGCCATTATATGGTCCACTCTTTTGATGAGTAAGGGGATTAAGTGTGTTTTAACCCTCTGTCTCGCTTGCTGTCTGTCTCTCGCTTGCTCTCTCCTATTTTTTTTAATAGTATTAAAGTGGAAGAAGCTATAATAGCAGCAACAAGTGATTTATTAGTTTAGAGCTTTCATTTTGGGTGGTTCCATTATTATTTATTTTGCAATAAAGCCATTGTCCTTGATTGTATTTGTCTGTTGTTTTATACCAGCCTTATCACTGAGGTATCTGAATGCCTTTCAGTACTGCTTTGTTATATGAATAACATCTGTCTTGTGCTGTTCATTCTTTCTCTAATGTGCTTCCCAGGGGCAAAGGTTGTGTTTATAGTATAGTTGCAGTGTGTTTTGTTTTGGCATCAAATATATATACCTCTATAGCTCTATATCTATATATATCTCCACTGAGTTGTGTTTTTATTAGCAAAGGCTCGGTGGTCCAAGGAATGCATCTTACACTTGGAATGAAAAGTTAGTGAGGTTTGTGGTGGCTCCTGTGGGAGTTCATTCTGCAGGCTTGGGCTGGCCCCCGAGAAAGCTGTCTCCTGCCCAGATCAGCTTTTTACATTTGCTGTAGATAGTTCCATTGTGCCGAGGAGCAGAGTTCTCTACCACAGTCTCTGTCCCAGGGCTTCAGTCAACTCTTTAGATGTCTGAGGAGTGTGAGTGCCTCGAAGTTAAGGACCATGACCTTGAATTGGAGAGCTCTTAGATTGTAAGTGTTTTGGGGCAGAGCCTTTGTATTGTGTGGTGTTGTATAAATCTGTGTTAATGTTCTACAGCTAGTAATTGCCAGATGGGTTTTCTACATTTTAGTTTACTCCCCAAGGGGCAAGGATTTCAGTAAAAGCCAATTTTGGAAGCACGTTGAAAGGTGGGAAATCCTTGTCTCCTCTTTGTCTCCTGAGCAGCCACACCACTGATCATCTTTTCCTTTTTTTAACTTTAACTTTAGACTTTGGGTTTTTTTCCTCCTTTTCCTTCCTCCTGCCTTTATTTAATCCCTTACATGAAGGATGGTAATGACTCTTATGCTTTCCAGTTGTTAGTTCCACCTGTTAAAGATTCTGAGAGAGATTAATGATGTGAGTTGGGAAAATTCTTATCTTTTTATATTCTATTTCAGATTTTGACTTGAACTATTTTTGGCACTGGAGCAAGTTTACCGACTATGTGCAGTGTGTTCTGACTTTCACGGGGGTGACAGGATACATCACTTACCTCTCTCTCGATTCACTTCTCTTTGTGGAAACACTGGGCTTCCTGGCTGTGTTCACTGAGGCCATGTTAGGTGTTCCGCAGCTTTACCGTAACTATCAGAACAGATCGACCGACGGAATGAGGTAAGCTATTTGTTTAAATTGGTTTGTGTTTATGTTTGAGGTGGTGATAGGGAGAATCCCTGACTATTTCTGGAAGAATTTTCTGATGTCCTTGAGTTTTTACTGTGTGATAGAGTAGTCATAGGGCTAGATCCTTGGATGATATAAACTGCCATGGAAGTCAACCATGCTACACTGATTTACGTCCCCTGAGGATTTGATCCACACTTTTAATAAGCTCTGATACACACTATTAATAAGCCCATCAAATGAGCACTGATGGAGGCAGTTTGTAAAATAAACTTTTAAACATTCTGCTATTGTTATTCACATTGGATCTAGATTAAGGATGGGCTACAGGTCTGACTTCTGTCATCCCACCCTAAATGCTGACAAATGGATCTTCCTGAAAACAAGAGAAATCTCCCCTTGTCAGTCACCTTTCACAAAATATGGCCTCACTCCCAGCCCTTGTCTTCCTTCCATTACCTGGCTGTTGTACAAAGTCGTCATCTAACTGTCACCATTTCAAACTCTTTAAAGTTCTAGGAAAAGACCCATCTTACTTTCTTCTTTCTTTTTTTCTTTTTTTTAAACACAGCATCTACCACTGTGGTACCAATGACCTAATCCAAAACCCGCTGAAATCAGTGAGAGTCTTGCCATTGGCTGCACTGGTCTTTGGATCAGTCTGTAACTGCAGATGACCTAGGCATATTCTGTCTGATCACTGCAGGCTCATTGGCTTGTTCCATCACTGCCTGTTCTGTTGCTTTTGGGGCATGAGGAATCGAGGATCTGGCACCACTTGTCATGTAAAGATTCAGTAATAAGTGACATAAGACCCCTTTCTGAAACTTAAAAGACTTATCAATGGACTGATTGAGCCCATTAGTGAGACTTACATTAAAGAAGAAATCAACAATATTTCTAACTTAAAGAATGAATCTCCTAATTATAAGTTATATCTTCACAGTCTCTTGCAAATCACTATATGAGGCATGACACCAGTGTCAATATCTTATTTTAACCGAATTTGGAAAGTGTTGTTTATTGGGAGTGTTTGTGTGTGTGTGTGTGTGTGTGTGTGTGTGGGGAGGGGGGGGGGGGAATTGACATATATCAAAACCACCAAAGATAGGGAAAATAGTTTGAATTTGAATTTGTGTGTAATAATTTCTGGCAGTCCAGTTCACACATTTTTGTTAATTAACTATTTTTACTATGTAATGGTATCTTCTGTGACACCCCCCTCCATATTGGCTGTTCATTCTTATACATGACTTCTACTCACGCAAAAATAAATAAAATACTATTAAAAATTACAAACTAGAAACTTAAAATTGTACATTCATCATTGAGTGACTTTTTGTGAACAACTTGAGTGAAAGAAAACTTTGATCTCATATCCACCATTTTGAATGTTAGACTTACATTACCATGCACACTGTACATCCCAAGATAATGTTACCAAGTTGCAAAACCAACTGAAAGGTTTTAAAAAGTGACCACTGCATTGTGTTTTTTCAGTAATCCATTGAACCAGTACAGCAGCAATTTCCATCTGCCAAGCACTATCTATCATTCTTGAACCTTTATCAATGGAGCTGTGTTTGAATCACCTCTTTCCTTACAAGATTATCACCAAAAACTTTTGCTTTGGCCAGATACAGAAACCACTTCCTGGGTCTGCTGGCCATATTCCCTTTGCTTGTTTGGCTTGGTTTAGAGGTATTTTTGGTACCTGCTGAAAGTGCTTCTCCAGTTTGGGACGTTTTCAAGGAAATGTTTTGATATTTGTTTACTTTGATGCTCCAGGCATCTTAGGATTGATCGTACCCTTGGCATATTTATGCATTTTGTGCATACTTGTTGCCAAGAGAAATTCTGTATCTGTGGTATCCAAGAGAAGAGGGAATTTTAAGTGCCAGACCGCAATCATGCTCTCATTTGGCTTTTCCCTTCCATATGTAATAGTGTCATATTATGATAGCTACAACCAGGTAATCTTATGTTTTTTTCTTAATTACTCTACGGGGACTGGAATTAGCAAAATCAAAGAAGTGCTTTCTATTCAAGCACAATTGTTTCTCTGTGAAGCATAGAACTGCAGATACCTTTATTTTAAAATGTACAGCTTCTAGCTGGGGAAAGAGGGTTGCATTCACTGAAGAAAATAGTAATGAAAGGTATTTCACACTACCTTTAAAATAAAAAGGTATTGGTGGTGTTGGGCTGGTGTGTCTGCATGTTCTGTGGCTCTTATGTAATTTGTTCCTTTTTTCCTAAAAGGCGTGGCTGACATGTTTTGCATGAGATTTATGGATGGTATCAGTAACTGATAATACAGAATACTTGTTTTTAATAGATCTAATGATATTTCTTGAAATACACAAGTAGGAAGTAGCCTCCTACAATATTGTGCTGTTTGTCTTCAAGGAAGATTCATTCTCCATTAAACATTTTTCTTAGAATATATTGCAATTTATGTAATTATTTTAGAATGTGTATGTAGGCTGCCTAGCAATATGGGATCCCGAACTCAGCTGGTACTACTTTTGGCACTCTTTTGGCACTACTGCACTATTACTACTAAATGAATATGATCTGTACATAATACACAACATACACCTCTACCTCAATATAACGCTGTCCTCGGGAGCCAAAAAATGTTACTGCGTTATAGGTGAAACTGCGTTATATTGAACTTGCTTTGATCCACCGGAGTGCGCAGCCCCACCCCCACCCCGGAGCACTGCTTTACCGCATTATATTCGAATTCGTGTTATATCGGATCGCATTATATCAGGGTGGCGATGTATTATGAAATTATTTATGTTGAGGGAACTGTTCCAAATTTGTTTCCTATGAACTTCCACACCCCACACACCGTTATGGACATGACAAAGACCCAGTCCTGCAAACACCTAAGCATTTATGTAGCCATACCCAGGTGAGCAATCCAATCTGACTTCAGTAGGACTACTCACATGAGAAAACTTATGCCTATGCTTAAGTGTTTACAGGCTTGGGGCCCGATTTTGTATGATTATAGTGGATACCTGTTGGAATTTTGACTGCTTACCACTTTTTACATGGGATTAGCATATATACTGTCTGTCAGAGTACAAAAATCTTATTAGATTCATTAATTGCTAAAATATGGCAACAGGTGCATGTCTTTCTAAATTAGGGCCAGGTAGGGAATAGCATCTGATGTGTTAAGCATATTTCTACTTTAACAAATTATTCATTCTCTAAATTAAAACTAACAATATCTGATGAGGGAAAATAAGCGAGGGGATAGATGAATTTTTACTTCAGCCAAAATGCAGAAGACACTTCCTGCGTCTGCTGGGTCAGGAGTTCCCTTCTCTGATATTGTGTTGCTTCTGCAACAGGAATACAAGAAATGAACACTACATTGGAAGCCCTTTGGGGCAGGGGCCATCCTTTTGTTCTATGTTGGTACAGTGCCACTCCACTATGGGGTCTTGGTCCATGACTCTGGCTCCTAGCAACTATGGTAGTAATAACAGTAATTGTATAATGATGACTTGAGGGCATTAACTGCATCCCGATAAGTGAACTCAGAGGCCGAAGATGAAGAAAGGTGTTAAAGGAAGGTATGGTTGTTAGTGAAACATTAGTAGAGAGCAGTCTCAAGTTGCTATACTGTGTGCTCTTAGTAATCTTATCTGTGCATTTCAGTTGGCTACTGTCCTCAAGCTCAATGAAAAATGCATACAACATCTGGCATTGAGAAGGTTGGCAGGGTGGGGGATGGTAAAAAGCTGATGTAGCCATGTTTGTTATGGGCAGTAGTCAGATCAGGGGAATTTGTATAAGCACTGTAGAATTATTGAGAACCAGCTGTGCAATCAGATTATATATGTATTATGGCTGATGATATTCCTGAGTCTGAGTGCAGGGACTTGAATGTATATAGATTAAAATACTGTCACTATGCCTGTCAGATCACTCCAGCAACCAGTCAAAATGTATAGTTATGGGTCGGTGACTGTACAATAATCTTGTGCTCTGATTGGCTGAGAATGATGTAATGCCTGAAAACTTATGTAGATTCAGGTTGAAATATGTTTCAGAGTTCTGAGAATTTAATAAGGGATTTCCATGGATTCTGAGTTTGGCAAATCAATCTAAGGTGATGTATAATCAACATGCATACATCTATATACATTTGGTACAATTTATTTAATTCTATACTAAAGATAGTCTGCTCCCCACCATTTGCCACAAACAACTTATAATAAGAGCTCATCTGACTCTATGCAAGTGGTTCTTTTATTTTGGCATAAATTTTATGTCCACTCCTTGTTCTTTGTTTGTAGTAATATCAACTGTGTGCCTACCAGAGGGTTACTGTACTGCAGGCTCGAGGGAGCAGAGACCAAAGAGAGACCTTAAGCATGGGAGGAGGCAGAGAAATTTAAGTCAGGGGAGATGTATGCTGAATCATAGCCTTTCATTATAGTGAGCCAGGGCAGTGTGTCTTGGCATGATGGCTCAAGGGTAAAAATTTTCCATTATTGATAAATATGGAATAAATATTTAGGACAAATGCTGACATGAAGAATAGAAAATTCCATGATGGCTCTTAAATGACTCACCAAATTTGTCTTTAAAATTAGTACTTTATAGGAACATGAGGCTCTGTTCCAACATTTAGATATTTTTGCAGAACTGAAAATCTAGACAGTATAATCCCATTAATTATTGCACTAATCTTGAGAAAGGTACCATAGCTCATAAAAAAGGCACAAGTTAATATCTATCAAGGAAATGATTACTTAATTTAATCTCTATTCAGTCTGGGATCCTGTCAAGTCACCTGTTTTTTCCTATTATAAAAGAGTAATTTAATTGTTACTGAAGTGAATTAAATGCATGATTAATGATTATACTATAATTCATTTATTCTTTTACATCACACTGAAGAAAGCAAAAAAAGTAATCCCAGAACTTTGGAGCCCTGGAATACAGGGTTAGTCATACTATCTGCAGAAGTATGACATCTAAGAGGACAAAAGATTGTTCTTAATGCCCAAGTATAACAGATGAAGAAGTTCTGAACACTTCAGAAACTTGATGTACAAAAGTTTCCATGCAGAATGTTTCTCTTCCAGCAAGCAGAGATTCTGGCTTTGTTGTTGTTGGGTTTGATGATGTAGTATACTACTCCGGGCATAGTTTCTTGCCCTTATTTCAGATCAGAAAATCCATATAGGCCCTGTGACAGAATGGCTCTCTGACCAATAATCTGTATCAGATTATGAACTCTGAGAACAGGGCCGAATTAACTTTTTGTGAGCCTGGCGCCAAACATATTTGTGAGCTCCCCCCCGCCCCCCCCGGGAGAATGAAGGGGCCAGGGGCAAGAGCACAGTGGGCAGGGTGGATTTGATTTAAATCATGATTTAACTCACTAGTCAGGAAGACTTGATTTAATCATTGATTTCTACATAAAAGTGGATTCTTGTTGTTATAAGCTTAATACATGTTCTTCACAACTCAGAGTTAGATGCAGGTTTCATTTTTAGAAGGTACACTCTATACATTATTTTGAAAACTTTTCAGATGCGTTTTACAGCTATATCAGAAAATGAATGGTGGTTTGGTTATTTCATTTACCAAAGATAATTGAAGCAGATAGTTCACCTCCCAATGACTTCATAAAGATCTCCAATTCAACAAGTTAATCATTAATATTTGGAGGGTTTTCTTGCCAGGCTGTATTAGGAGGAGAACATCATCAGACAGACACTGAAATTGTTTTATTTAACTAAAACAGTGACCGTCAACCTTTCAGAAGTGGTGTGCCGAGTCTTTTTGTTCATTCTAATTTAAGGTTTCATGTGCCAGTAATACATTTTAACGTTTTTTTAAAAGATCTCTTTCTGTAAGTCTATAATATATAACTAAACTATTGTTGTATGTAAAGTTAAATAAGGTTTTTAAAACGTTTAAGAAGCTTCATTTAAAATTAAATTAAAATGCAGAGCCCCCCGGACCGGTGGGCAGCCCCCTGGGCAGTGTGAGTGCCACTGAAAATCAGCTTGCTTGCCGCCTTTGGCACACATGCCATAGGTTGCCTACCCCTGAATTATTCATTGAACTTTTTGAAACTTTTCACTTTAAGAGAGAAGTAAGGGATTGACTCTGTGTACACAAATTTGCAGTGGGAAAGTAGAGTTGAGGTCTTTTATTTCTCGCCTCTATATATTTATTTAAAACATTTTTGCTGTTAATAAGCATGTTATCTCAGGAGACACAAATTCACAGTTTGAGAACTGCAAAATTAAGCATCTCTGATGGTATCTTCTAGACTGAGCACTGAGTCCCATTGGGTAGATAGAAAGATTAACCTAAATAATCTATATTGAAGCCTGTGGAACCCCATAAGATTGGGTCCCTAGTCCATGAACTATTAGAACTCATTTACAAAACTTTTCTTAAACGTTACATGACTATATTGCCTCATACTATAGAATTATAATTTATAATCCCTATTCCATGATTAGATATAATGAACCATTATTAAAACTATCTTTAGTGCTTCACCATCCTCCTAGTGGAAAAGTTTTTCCTAATATCCAACCCAACCCAACCCAACCCCCCCCCCATGGCAACTTGAGACCATTACTCCTTGTTCTGTCATCTGTTACCATTGAAAACAGTCTAGTTCCATCCTCTTTGGAACCCCCTTTCAGGTAGTTGAAAGCAGCTATCAAATCCCCCCTCATTCTTCTCTTCTGCAGACTCAACAATCCCAGTTCCCTCAGTCTCTCCTCGTAAGTCATGTGCTCCAGCCCCCTAATCATTTTTGTTGCCTTCCGCTGGACTCGTTCCAATTTTTCCACATCCTTCTTGTAGTGTAGGGCCCAAAACTGGACACACTACTCCAGATGAGGCCTCACCAATGTCGAATAGAGGGAAAAGATCATATCCCTCGGTCTGCTGGCAATGCCCCTACTTATACAGCCAAATATGCCATTGGCCTTCTTGGCAACAAGGGCACACTGCTGACTCAACTTCTTGTCCACTGTAACCCCTAGGTCCTTTTCTGCAGAACTGCTGTCTAGCCATTTGGTCCCTAGGCTGTAGTATTGCATAGGATTCTTCTGTCTGAAGTGCAGGACTCTGCACTTGTCCTTGTTGAACCTCATCAGATTTCTTTTGCCCAATCCTCTAATTTCTCTAGGTCTCTCTCTATGCTATCCCTATCCTCCAGTGTATCTAGCACTCCTCCCAGTTTAGTGTCATCTGCAAACTTGCCGAGAGTGCAGTTCATGCCATCCTCCAAAGCATTAATGAAGATATTGAACAAAACCGGCCCCAGGACCAACCCTTGGGGCACTCCACTTGATACCGGCTGCCAACTAGACATGGAGCCATTGATCACTACCCATTGAGCCCAACGATCTAGCCAGCTTTCTGTCCACCTTATAGTCCATTCATCCAACCCATACTACTTTAACTTGCTGGCAAGATTACTGTGGGAGACCGTATCAAAAGCTTTGCTAAAGTCAAGAAGTAACACATCCATTGCTTTCTCCCCCATCCACAGATCCAGTTATCTGCTCTTTTGAAGGCAATTAGGTTAGTCAGGCATGACTTGCCCTTGGTGAATCAATGTTGATTGTTCCTGATCACTTTCCTCTCCTCTGAGTGCTTCAGAATTGATTCCTTGAGGCCTTCTCCATGATTTTTTTCCAGGAACTGAAGTGAGACTAACTGGTCTGTAGTTCCCCTGATCCTCCTCCTTCCCTTTTTTAAAGATGGGCACTAAATTAGCCTTTTTCCCATCATCCTTTTTCCAGTCATGACTAACTTGGAAAATCTGTTCCGTAAAGGCTCTGTGGGAGAGTTAAGGTATCGTATTAGATCAGGTTACAATTCAGTGAGGTCTGAAACTGGGGAAAAAGGAGAACTAGAAGAAAATGCTTATTTTTGCCGCTTCTGTAGCAATACTACTGGGGTTACTGGAATTACCCTGTAAAATAATCATAACTCACTGAAGAAAAACAGTCTGTATTCATTGTCTCTCAAGCCATGGGAGCCAAGAATTGCAAATTTTGATACACGTCTCACTATAAGAGTAATATTATAATGAGGTATAACATAGCTATAAGCCAGTTTATAAGCTGCCTTACATCTGAGAGCTGTCTAATATAGTAGGTTCAGTACATATAGCTGTTCTTCTTTCCAAAAAAAAAAATAAAAAAATCTGAGGCATGTCTCCTCGGATATCTATATCTCCCCCAAATTTGTCTTACCAGCTTGTTCTGAAAATCTAAAATAAACTGCATTTCTCAGTGGGAGATAAGATTTGTTTTGTGGGATGTGGTTTTTTTGTTTGTTTTTTCTGTCTTTTTTTGGGTACAGTGCAGCTGTTCACACCATCTATCTTCCATTTACAGACAGAGGGCGTCCGTATCTTCCTTACATCAGCGTAAACATTTCTGACTTCAGTGGCTTAACCACTGTTTTACATTGGTCCAGAGACTTTTGGCTCTGGTAAAATAGTTAGTTTGACCCCTGGAAAGGTCATTGTGAGTTGAGGGATTTTTAGTCTGTATTTATATCACTTCAGGCATGTACTTTAAAGAACAGTTGTAAAAGGACCATTTTAATCGCGAAGTACCAGACTGGTGTTGAAGAATGGGCTGCAATTATGAATGAGGTACACTGACAGAACAGGATGAGTCATGGTGAGCAGATGCATTTTTGGCAGCACACACAGGGAATCTGATGCCTGAGCTTGTCTGCTTTGAATTTGTGTTTTTTTTAATTTTATTTTCTTTGTGCTGATCTAAACAAATTAGAAAAACCTGAAGCTAGGAATTTTCAATGAGTTGAAATAGACTTTGGCCTCTGGATAATTTCTGACTACAGCTGACAGGGAATCAATCTGAAAATGACATCACTATCTTCTTTTATTTTAAAGAGAATTTTAGACTAAAAATAAAATATTGAAAATAACACCAGCATATTACCCTTTGCTACATCTTCAGGAATTCTTCTCTCTGTAAAACAAACCAACTGTGCATATGTACAGTACCTTAGTTCTGGATTAACAGTGAATTAATTTAGTTCCAGTGGAAGTGATGCTGGCTTCATCTTCATTGGACACCTCAGCAGAAGCACAGAAATGCAATAAAATTGGTGCTGCAGGATTGAAATGTAAAAAGAAAAAAAAAATCCCAACCTTAAATCAGTAACGTGATGGCAGTTTTAAAGTTTTAGGAAGTAGGTAAGAGCAATATTGGCTTACATTTTCTAACCCCCGTTTCTGATTGTCACTAAACACAAGAATAGGAATTAAATGAGAATTTCCCATTGTCTGCAGGATTGAGGCCTAAATGGGAATTTTCCTTTTAAATATGGCAAGATTATTTCTTTTCAAGTATTCAGCATGTCTAAAAACCAGAGATTGCTAGGAAGTCAGCGTCTTCCTATCTCAGTGCTCAAAAACGTTGCTATTCCAAGAGGCAAGCAACAGCATTAGGGTTCTCCCCTTTGCAAACCAGCCAGGCTGTAAAATGAATACTGTATGACACTGAAAAAAATCAGGATTTCCACTTTACCAAGGATACAAAGAATTTGTTACTATATCTCCATAAATTTGCAACATACTGCATTTTAAAATAACAGCCTTGTGATTACCATCGTGATTTAAGCAGCTGCTACTATGAATTACTAGAGATTGAAAAATAATGGTTCTTAAATAAGGCCAGAAGAGACCATTGTGGTGATCTAGTCTGATTTCTGGCATAACACAGGCCATAGGACTTCTCAGAATTAACTCCTGTTTGAATTAGAATATACCCCCCCTTCACCTCTTTGTTAAGCTAAATAGATTGAGCTCCTTGAGTCTGTCTCTATAAACCATGTGTTTTTTCCTATACTTTTAATCATTCTTGTGGCTCTTCTCTGGACCCTCTCCAATATATTAACAGCCTTCCTGAATTGTGTACACCAGGACTGGACACACTATTCCAGTAGTGGTCGCATCAGTGCCAAATACAGGGATAATTTACCCTCCTAGTCGAGATTCCCCTGTTTATACATCCAAAGATTGCACTAACCTTTTTGGAAGCAGTGCTGTAATAGGAGCTCATGGTCAGCTGATTATCCACTAAGTCTTCAAGAGTGTCTGCTTTCTAGGATAGAGTCCCCCATCCTGTAAGTATGGCCTACCTTCTTTGTTCCCAGATGTATCACTTGATGCTTGGCCATATTAAAATGCATATTGTTTGCTCGTGCTCAGCTTATCAAGCAATCCAGATTACTTTGTATCGGTGATCTGTTCTCTTCGTTATTTATCATTCTCCTAATCTTTTTGTCATTTACAGACTTTATTAGTGATGAATTTCTGATTATTGATAAAAATGTTAAAAAGTATAGGACCAAGAACAGATTCCTGCAGGACCTCATTAAAAACAAACGTGCTTTATTGTGGTGATTCCTTGCTGACAATTGTATTTTGAGATCCTTCAGTTAGCCAGTTTTTAATCCATTTAATGTGTGACATGTTCATTTTGTATCATTTTTTTAATCAAAATGTCATGAGTCGAATGTCTTACAGAAGTCTAAGTATATTACATCATCACTGTTACCTTTATTGACCAAACGTGTAATCTCATCAAGAAAAGATACCAAGTTAGTTCGACAGGATCTATTATCCATAAACCCATGTTTTGGCATTAACACTGGTCTACAATTTTTGAGAAGTCATCTGCCTCAGAGATAAAATGTGATATTTATTATGTATTTTGATGTGCTGAATTCAAATATGACAATTAAAACAACTGATTGGCTACTGTTTCTAAGATATTTAAGTTTTTACATTTTATGTCTATGTATATTGTGTAAATAGTAGAGTTTTAATCATAAATTGTAAACCTAGGTCTTTTCATGTGTTTATGGTTGCTTTTCATGATAATATTTCACCTGTCCTGTTTATGTAACACTTCAAAAATCAGCAAAAGGGTTATATAAATAAATTTATTATGAAACAAAAGGCAAAAAACTATTATGTACATAGTTTAGTCCTATTCAGTGTCTACTCCGTGCTTCTTGGCTTCTCTTGTATTCATTAAATGGAGCATCTCTTGTCACTGTCCAGCAATAGTCTGCAAGCATTGATGGGCTCCATTTGCCCTGACAGCCTGCCAGGAGATTCTACTGCTGTAGTCTGGAGACCAACAGCTCTGCCTTATTCTTGGGTAGTTCCAAATCCCTGACAAGGTCATTCAGTTCACCTTGTGTTATGAGGTGTGGTTCAGAGGAGGAGGATGGGAGAAAATGTGGGTCCTGTGACATGGATGGTTCAGGACCAGAAGTTTCATCCTCTTCCTCTTCCTCGTCTGACTCAAGTGAGAATGATTCGGGTGCATCAGGAACCGGCAGTTCTTCTCCGTGGGGTACTGGGTGTATAGCTGATGGAATATTTGGATAATGCACAGTCCACTTTTTCTTCTTTGACACACCTTTCCCAACTGGAGGCACCATGCAGAAGTAACAATTGCTGGTATGATCTGTTGGCTCTCTCCAAATCATTGGCACTGCAAAAGGCATAGATTTCCTTTTCCTGTTCAACCGCTGGCAAAGATTTGTTGCACAAGTGTTGCAGCATATGTGTGGGGCCCACCTCTTGTCCTGATCTCCAATTTTGCAGCCAAAATAAAGGTGATAGGCTTTCTTAACCATAGTGGTTATACTGCGCTTTTGTGATGCAAAAGTCACTTCACCACAAACATAGCAGAAGTTATCTGCACTGTTCACACAAGTACGAGGCATCTCTGCTCACTTTGGCTAAACAGAAATGTGTCCCTTTGCAAAATCAAACACTGACAAATAAGAGAGCACGACACTGTATGATTTCTAGAGCTGATATAGGGCAATTTGTTCAGCAGAGTGATGTAAGCTTCGTTATGATTGCATCATCCATGACTTCTAGGAATAACATGATGCAATTCATATCATGTATGATGCAATACCAGCTTCAGATTGCATCATTCATTGTTTTGCCTAAAAAGCAAGTACTGTCCAAACCCAGTCATAGAGTTATTCATAGATCCAGTCAAAGATGTATTTTAGTCATTTCTGGTTTAAATTGAGATCCCTTCCCTTCATAATTCACTTATCCTCCGCCATTCCCAAGTCAAGGGTCGTATATACTGACCCAATAGCATATCTTGAAAACTAGAGCCAATCAACAATTTTAAGCATCGTTTTCATTCTCAGTGACCCAGAATTAGTAAAGTTGGATTACATTTATTTCAGAAGCATTTTGGCTGTAGAGCAGTTTTATCTTTCTCTCCTTTAATTCTTTATTAATCAAATCCCATATCAGTGGTTACATTATTTTGCCCCGTATCAATGTCAGGTTAACAGACCTATAATTACCCAAGTGTGATTTGGTTTATCCGATCACCTCTGCCCCTTGCTGGAGGCGTCGGTGTCCAGACATCTCTCTGCTCAGGCTCGGTTACTAACAACATTTTCTAGGCTCAGAGGCCATACAGCCTCCTAGCATCAGGGCCAGGACTGACTGTGAGGAGAGGGCACCCCCTACTCAGCTCCAACCCTGCTCCCTGCAGCGCAGACCCCACCCCACCCCCAGCACTGCCCTGGGGCATTGGGGCCAGCACAGACTAGTTGGGCGTCGGCAGGCCAGTTAAGAAGGCTTGTCTGTTTCTTATCAGGGGAGTGTTGGGTGAGACTGGACAGAGGAGGAGCACCTCATTGCTGGCCCAGAACCCCTGGGTCAGGTCAGGGCCTTGCCTTCAAGTGCTGAAACTAAGTGCTTGCCTTTCGATTTATATCTTAAAGGGGCAGATGCCAAATTGAGTGTTTTGTTTTGATTGTGTAGAGACCAAAGCTGAGCTTATGGCATGGGACACCCTGCTCCAAGCAGGCAGCCAAAACTTTTGGGCTAAAGCAAGAAGCTCCTGCAGAGCCATGCTTGGCACCTTAGGAGGTGCTACAGAGCAGTCCCACCAATGACTCCAGATCATCTCATTTACCCTCTTTAAATATTGGCACGATATTAGCTTTCTTCCAGTTTTCTGGAGCTTCCTTGGTGTTCCAGGAGTTATTGAAAATCAACATTAACAGTCCAGTGAGCACCTTTCCAACTCTTCTAAAGTTCTTGGATACAAGTTGTCTGGACTGCTGATTTAAAAATATTTAACACTAGTAACTTCTGTTTAACATCCTTCTGAGTTATGATTGGAATAGAAAGTGTTCAATCATCAGATGATATGAAACAATCTTTTTACCAAACACAGAACAGAAATGTTTATTGAACACTTTGTCAGTTATAATGCAGAAAAGGCAATTTCTCCATTTCAATCTAGTTTTTATATAATGAGAATCCCAGCTTCCAAGCGATGGCATAATGTAACCTCTAACTGTAGTCATTCTTGAAACAGCAGCTGCTAACAGTTAAAGCTGAAGTGCAAAAATCAAGATACTAATCAGAATGATGTGGATCTACAAGTTGAAATCTTCTGACCTGGCAGGGCAAGAAATGCTCCGAAGTCAGTACAAATGCTTCCAGGACCAAAGAACATTTAAAAACATGGTTCATGGACTAGTGGCATGAAGAAGAACTGCAGTTTTCAATCGAACAGGTAGGAGCTGGCCTACAGAAAAGACGGTGTCAAATTGAGACATCAGAGTTTCAACGATGAGCATAAATGGAAGTAGCTGTATCAGTGCAGAGTATTATTACTACTACTTCTACTATTACAACAAGTGTCTTATGTAGAATTCCTTCAAATCCATCATTGAAGTCAAGATACACTACATCATCTGTCTTTTTCCTTTGTCCCTTAAGTTAACCCATATTGGCTAATACCTTGTTTTCCTCAAAGTACCTTCAAATTGCTTGCTTTAACTGTTCTAGTAATTTACCAGGTGTTAACGTTAAATGTATGCATCTGTATTTCCTTCAGTGTGTTTTACCCTTCTTCAAATAATTAACATTTAACATTTTTCATTCTCCTGGGACTTCCAGCGTTCTCCGTGATTCTTCAAAAAATAATTGTCAGTGCTTCTGATATTTCAGCTATGTGAATGGTAACCTGGCATTCTTGAACATGTACCTTCATCATTTTGCCTAGTGACCTTTTCCTTTCCTTGTTAGGTATTATGGCACCAATTATCTGGGCTACAGTTATCCTTTTCAGTGAACACTGATTATAAAATATCTATTAAGTATTTTGATCTTCTCCTATTTCATCTGTTGATTGCTTTCATTGCTCGTTCAAAGTACTTCTGTTGACAGTCTAGTCATGTATATTATCCCACTCTAGCTCCATAATGTCAACCAAATCATAGATGTATTTTAAAAAAAGTCTTTCTTCCATCTCATGCCTCCATACATCTGGCAGTAGTAGTGTTTTGGGGTTTATTTGTTTTTGTATATCCCTTACTTGCACTACCTTCCCATGGTTTATGGCCTTCATGATGTTGCTGAGGAAGGTCTGGTATAGTGTTCTGAATGCCAAGATTTGAGAAACAGAAATTCCTGGGTTCTAATTGCAGCTATTAAATCGACCCCATCTGTGACTTTAGTCAGGTGGCTTAGTGTCTCCCTGTACCTTATATTTTTTTCCCCATCTGCAAACTGGAAATAATACCATAATTAAATGTTGGTGAAATGCTTGGAGATCCTCCAGTATAAAGGCTTTGTACACTATTTATCTCCCTCTGTTAAACAGTGGTTTGGTGCAACAGTCACTGAGAAACTTTTAATAGAAGTTACTGTGGCTACAAAAAATATAGTAGCAAATGGTGAGCTGCGGGAGTCTTGGGGAAAAAAACCCATTAACATAAAAGGATTTTTAACTTTGTTTTAAGATGTTTATCTCCTGGACCAAATTTCAGTGCTATGACAAAGCTTGAATTTGTGACTTCCTGCCACCCTTAGTGGTTCTAATACCAATGGGAAGGGTGGAGGAGGACTGACCCTTTGAATATGGTAGGCTTGGGTTCCTCCTCTCCCCACTGAAAGAATCATTTCAGCAGAAATAATATCCAGCATATTCAAACTGATTGGGCTGACAGAAAGGGCATACTCTACTGTATCTTCTGTGCATGCAAAATAAGCACGGAGTATGCCCTAAAGAGATATTGGTAGAAAACTGTCTGAATCTGATTTCAAGGAGCAAATGTTTCTCCCCTCTTTCAACAAAATCTGTGGTTTGTCTGCCACTTGCTCTGCTCCGTTTGCAACTTCCTGCAGTGGCCTAACTTAATACCTAAACTGTGGCCAACCCAGGCCCTCTCAGAGGTCTAGAGAGGCCCAGGCCACTTCCAACTTCTGAAGCCCCTAGCCATAATAAAAATTAAAAAATGACGACACATAGCCTAATCTTGCCCTGTCAGATCTCATATATTTTTATTAATATTTATAAACATCTTAAACTCTTTAATATGACAAAATCTATATCAGCTAACAAAAAAATTGTCTCAACAAATCACATCTCTTATTTGCTTAAATTTGCAGCTCTAAGCTGAATGTGTGTGTCACATTTTGGTCCTGATAAGGATGTGCATAAAAACAAGTTGCGAAACTCATCAAATGCCAAAAAATTAACAAATGTCTAAATTTGAGGCTCCATTTGAGCTTGAGGCCCAGACCAAGTGGCCCTCCTGGCTCCCCCTCTGGCCCTGGGCGCACCTACTTCCATACTGGGGGTCATTGCATTGCTCTTCTCTATGTCTGCATGCTGCTGCCACTGCCCCCCTCCCTCCCCATTACATTCTCAGTGCTCTAGAATGAGGCCACAGAGGACTCCAGGAAAAAAAACTGTGTGAAAATGGGAAGTCACCCTCTTCTCATGCTACTACTGCTACTACAGGTGAGAGAGCTACAATCTCTTCTTGCCACACTTGAGGCCTGGTCTGCGCTGAAAAGTTACATCGGAATAGCTACATCGGTCATGGGTATAGGAAACCACAACCCTGACCAGCGTAGCTGTTATGCTATACAAAGCACATGGGATCTTTTATAGGGGAGAAGGCAAAAACGCCGCATTTATTGAGAATACAGCAGTTAGCATATGCTTTTCAAACACACACACAGGCACACACACAGAGTCCTGCCAGTTGATGTTTATAGTTACCAGTCCAGAGTCTGGATCAATCTAGTGGTCAGCCAGATTGATTGCAGAGGGGGGACGGGCTCTGTCAGTTGTAATCCGATGCTCCAGGAGTGTGGCAAGATGAACCCAAAGTCCGATGGCAAAGCACCCTGTTCTTATAGTCTTTTTTTTCCTCTGTTGAAATCTATGGATTTTGCTGTGTCAGTTTATGACCGATTACTCCTTAACAGTCTTTGTTCAATCCTGAGCTGATGGTGTCACAAAGACTGTGAATGGCTTGCCACTACAGGACCAGTTTCTCCTCTCTTGGTTTACACACCTCAACTGCTAGAACAGGGCCTCGTCCTCCCTGATTGAACTGACCTCGTTATCTCTAGCTTGCTTGCTAGCATATATATACCTGCCCCTGGAAATTTCCACTACATGCATCTGAGGAAGTGGGTATTCACCCACGAAAGCTCATGCTCCAAAACATCTGTTAGTCCGTAAGGTGCCACAGGATTCTTTGCTGCTTTTACAGATCCAGACTAACACGGCTACCCCTCTGATACTTCTCTTTTAAAGAGTTTCTTCTTCCCCCAATACTTAAACTCTGGAATTCTGAAACAATTGTGGTTTCATAAGCCTACAAATACCAATGCACGTTTTACAAACCTTGCTTGTTCTGCCAATGGTCAATGCAATTACTTGTGTGAGTAAGACTGCAGATAGAATACTTCAATCAGTTCTAGCTCCTCATTACCAGGAAGATGTATATACACTGTAAAGGAATTCAAGACAGCAACAAAAATGATAAAAAGAACAGGATTACTTGTGGCACCTTAGAGACTAACAAATTTATTTGTTAAAAAATATAGTCTCTAAGGTGCCACAAGTACTCCTGTTCTTTTTGCGGATACAGACTAACACAGCTGCTACTCTGAAAAATGATAAAGGCGCTGGAGGGACTGACTGACTGACTGAAAGTTGGGAAAAAAAATGCTTAGCTCAGTGACAGCATGGGAGAAGGGGTGGCATAAGTCTATAGATATCTGAAGGGTGTGAAAGGCAGGAATGGAGAAGAATTGTTTTAGCATGGTGCTAGGGATTATAACTTGGAGTAAGGTATGAAATACATTGTTTAAGTAAAGGGGAATATAAGCTAATTGTCAAGGAAAAACTTCCTGACATAGATCTGCTACATTGTGGAGTAGTCTTTTAAGGGTAGTGGTGGAAGCCCCATCCCTTCAGACACTTATCCTAGACTGGATAAGCCCCTAAAAATAGACTGTAGGGAGCAACCTTGCATTGGTAGGAGGATATTCTACAGCCTAGCAGGTCTTATCCATCTCCAGTTACTGTAGCTGCTAATGCTGAACCTTCAGATACATATCGGGTTACTACATGGAGAAATTATTAGTATTTTGCTTTGATAGTTTGATTTTTGTTTTGTTGTTACATTCGCAGCAGGGACTCCTTTTTCTGGTTTTGTGGAGAGCCCAGCACTGATTGGGCCGTTTGGGTACTACTATAATGCAAATGAATATTCAATAACAATAATTTGCTTACTGATCATTCCCTGGCTTGGTATCTTGTGACAGAACAATATCTCCTGATTTCTATTTAAAATTGGGAACTTTGGATTTTATCACAGGAAAAGGTATAAACTTGCTGTGTTGCTGCCGCTACAGATTTTTGTTTTTAAGGTACTGAGGTCCATTTTTAAACACTTGAAATCTGTTTTGCTTAAAGATCTTTCCTCTGTCCTGGTTTACGTTCTCTTTATTGCCAGTTCGCAAGTGTGTTTTGGTAAGTGCAGTTGTATTTATTATTGCCATGTAATCACAAAGATTTCAAGAAGCAGGTGAATCTCATTTCAGGTAAAAATCTAATTTTATTTCCAGATTGTTAGGTGATTGCAAAGGAGTCTTAAACTTGGCCCCTGTGTGTTTGCTCCTATTCTACACACAGTTGTGTTTGGAAATTTGTATTTCTCCAATGTTTTCTTAAAATGTACAAAAACATTTAGCTGAAAGATGTGATTGATGCATGAGAAGTAAATGACTATAATGATATTCTTAGATTGTGCTCCATGAGAAACCAGCTTTTTTATGGAGCTATTTAAGACCACTGATCCAAGACAGCATAGGAAATATTAACACTAGACCTAGAGATCCAGCTGTACTTTGTATATGTTGATCTCAGCAGCAATTGCAGCTTTAAATCATTACAATATTAAAACCTGGGCCGACTGTTCATTGGGTTATCAGAATAAAGTGAAGGCACATGTGTATTAAAATGAACTCACTTAAGTTGGCTGATGGGCCTAAGAAAATTTCCTACTATAAATCCCTGTTTTTTTAAGGGGGAAAAGGGAATTGTTAAAAATCTGTGTAATAATGTGTTGGAGCCTGGGGATACAAAACTTGGTTACTTTCTTTGTTATTAAAATCTTTAAATGCCTTATGCTTCAAACTAGATAGGATTGCAGACTCAAATGATTAGAATGTTATTGGAGTTGGGTGTTTCTTTTGCATTATTTATCCCCATAAAAAGTGGCCAAATTATTAATAGTTGAAAATGTACCTCTGCAGTGCACTTCAGTGGGTAGTGCGCATTAGGCTGTATGGACAAGTCACAGCCATTTGTGCTCTAATCACTAAAGTCAAGAAGCAACTCACAGGAAATAGTTCTGTTCCTGGAGCTGCCACTGACTCTCTGTGTGGCCCTTGGATAAATAGCCACTCTGTGCCTTAGTTTACCTACTTGTGAAATGGGTATAATGTTGATCTATTTCACTGGGGTGTTGAGGCTCATTGGTTACACTTACACAACAACTTTCAATCAATGATTTCAAGTTGCTCTACAAAATAGTATCTATTATTACAGCTTCCAAAGGAGCCTTTGCAACATACTGTGTCAAAGATCCTTCACCTTGATAGACTGTAACACCTGTCTTTTATACAATAGGGCGATCACTTCAGAGCACATGGTAAAAAAGTAAGATATTTAAAAATTAATATTATGTAGGAGTGTTCTATATACTGTATGAGCAAAACTAATTCAACCTGGGACATTTTGTTATATGAACAGTCCACTGCAGAATGGTTACCCAATCTGTGTTTTTATGTGTACACCACAGAGCTGTGTGAATAATTGATTTTTCAGTTTACTGGCTGTACTGACAAATCAGGAAAAACTTTTGGCAAACTGAAAAGTCTTTAGTTGGTTTATTATTTATTTAGTTATGGTGGAACAAAGCATTTTGTTCAACCTGAACAAAATGTTTCTTTTTCTTTTTGAGCTTTACATTTTTTTTCATTTAAAAAAAACCAAAAGAAATATTTTGATTTCTTTGGAGGAGGGAAGATTTTTTTTTTTTTTTAGGTTTTTTGACCAAAACAATTCAGCAAATGCATCATGAATTCACAAACCTGAATTTGCATTTTTCAGAGGAAAATTTTACCTTGAATTAGTACACTATCAAATAGTGCTGAACCCCTTTGCAACAGCCAACTCTAGGTGGTGGTGGTGGTAGGAGTTGTAATAATAATAATAAGTAATAAAGACACTCACTTGAAAATGATGGAAAAGTATGTGCGTGTATCTGAGTAGCTGTAATGTATTGGCTTAACTCCTTTTTCATAATTATTCCCGCCTCCCCCCCCCGTTTGTATTTTGTGGCTGCATAAAAGAAATATAAAATAAACATCTGACACAACTACCTTGGAGTGGTGCATCTCTCTGAATTTTTTTGCCGAACAAGCAGAATGCAGCATTCTTCTTCGAGTGGTTGTTCATGTCCATTCAAAGTAGGTGTGCACGCACTGCATGCACGCTAGCCGGAAGATTTTCCCCTAGCAGCATCCGTAGGGTCGGCCCAGGCGCCCCCTGGAGTGGCGCCATGACGGCGCCCTATAAAGGGGCCCGCCGACCCTCCACCCCCTCAGTTCCTTCTTACCGCTGGTGATGGCTAGCTGGAACTTCGCTTGCATAGCAATCTGGCAGTGTCCTGTCTGTACCGTTTAGTTCGTTTATCCAGTTATATAGATAGAACTTTGTATATAGTTTTTGTAGTTGGGGGGGGGTCCCCCCCCACAGTCTTCGTCGCCCGCTGGGGCATGCCCGGGTCCCCGGGTTCAAACCCTGTGGGAAATTCATGCCTAAGAGTGACCCACACTCTGCGTGCTTGAGGTGCCTCGGAGAGAGCCACCAAAAGGACCGGTGCTCTTATCTGTAGAGGCTTCCACCCGCGAACTCTTAAGGACAGGGCTGAAAGACTTAGAGTCCTCCTGATTGAGGCGACCCTGCAACCACCCTCGGACCCAGAGGCGGCCGAGGCGGGCCCCAGCACGTCGTCCTCGGTGCAGAGTGCCCCGGCACCGGCATCAGGAATTAGGGCCCAGCCCAAGTCATCCAAGACCCGGCACCGGGCAGAGTCGGGTCATAGAAAGTCGGCCTCAGTGCGGCACCGCTCACCTTCAGCGGTGCCCACCAAGAGAGAGAAGCCGGTGAGGGATCGGTCTCCCCACCAGGACCCGAGGCCGACTCCGCCAGTGGGGCTAAGTGGACAGGCTGGGCTACAGCCCCCCGAGGTTCCATCAACTCCCGCACCGCAGAGAGGGCAGTCGAGTCCGGACCAGCTCAATTCTCTGGGCCTCAGTGGAGACATACGCCCCCTGTCGACGCCGGAGGTGTTCGAGGCGGCATCAGACCTGATAGGTCTCCCAACACTGACCTCCCCGCATCGTAGGGAGTTGCCTACTGTGGTCCGCCCACCAGTACAATCTAGAGGCAAGCCGGCCATGCTATTGCCTCCCTCCCCGCACCGGACCAAAAGACAGGCTCCCCGCCGCCTTGGCACCGCTCACCTTCGGTGCTGGGTGCTGCTGCCGCCCCTCCCCCCCCCCGTCTTGATACTCAGACTCAGAGGCAGACTCCTATCGCTCCAGCAGGTCGCGGAGCAGGAGATCAATGTCAGGGGCGAGCCATCAGGGTTACCTGCAGTGGCAGCAACAATGGCAGCCGCCCTCGCAGTGGCCGTTTTGGACTCTCTGAGCCTACAATCAGTCAGTAAGCCAGGCGTTTGGCTCTCGGTCACGATCGGCTTCGGTGTCCTCGACGTCGGTGGCCCCGGCGCAGCTGCCTACCCCACCAGCACCATCGCCAGATAGGGATGTGCCTTCGTCAAGTTCAGCACCCCCTAACCGGGCGCCGGCAGCGGCTTTAGTTCGGGCTCCGTCGGCACCGCATGATACGCCAAGTCGCTCGCTGGCGACCCTGGTACCGGCCGCGGTGCCGCATTTGGACTCGGAACCGGCACCGCAACCTCAATACCGTGTGCCGTAGGACCTCGAGGAGCTGCATGCACCAGAAGAAGGGCCGCTCCATGTAATTTCCTTGTCTTCCTCCCCGGACGAAGCGGTCTCGGGCACAGCTCTGGCACCGGCCCTGGAGGATACCCGAATCCTCCAGCAACTGCTCCAGTGAGCAGCTCAGAGCCTCGCAATCCAAGCTGAGGAAATCAAGGTGGACGCGGACCCTGTAGTGGACATCCTGGCCCCCTCAGGGCCATCCAAGGTAGCCCTTCTGCTGATAAAGACGATAGCTGATACGTCCCACACCCTATGGCAGACACCAGCCTCATTGGTGCCTACTGCCAAGAGAACGGAGCGGTGCTACTTCGTCCCCTCTAAAGGGAATGAACACCTGTACACCCACCCTCCCCCGGACTCACTGGTAGTAGATGCGGCTAACCAGCGGGAGCGTCAAGGGTTCCAGGGGTCAACGCCAAAGAGTGGAGACGCAAAGAGACTTGAGCTGTTTGGCAGGAAGGTGTACTCCACGGGGGGACTCCAACTCCGTATTGCCAATCAACAGGCAATAGTAAACCGATATGGCCATGTCAAAGTTAGACTAGGACTCACAGTTTGTCAGACCACTCTGTTTTATTAGCAAAGCACTCTGCTAATAACATCCAGATAATGTGAGCATCATGCAAGACACAAACTATCTTATACAGATAAAAGGGCAAGCACTTAGCAAGATAACAAAGGAAGCAGAATCTGATAAGTTTACCTGGGCTAGGCATGCATATCTTATTTCCTTACTAACTATTACTGATCTTCTGTTAATGTTTTGCCATTAGCACCCTTGTTTATGCCTAATATTTCTTTTCCTGGCACCTGTATTTCAAAATTTCTTATTTCTGCTTAAAGGTACATACAACATTTCTTTAATCCATTCTTATTTTTACAATATAATTCATTCTACTTTCACAGCCACAACACGTGTTTGGCCATGTCGAAGTTCGCGGAGCTCCTTCCCCAGGACTCGAGATCAGAATTTTCGGCCCTAATGGAGGAGGGCAAACTGATCTCTCGAGCCTCCCTCCAGGCCGCCTTAGATGCGGCTCACTCAGCCTCGTGCACCCTGGCCACGGGCTTGGTCATGCGATGGGGCACTTGGCTCCAGGTCTTGGGCCTGCCCTATGAGGTCCAGCAGATGGAGAGGTCTTGAATCTTCGAAGGGCAGACGTTGTTTTCAGAGAAAATGGACAAATGTCTCCATAGCTTAAAGGACTCGAGGGCCACACTTCGCTCGCTGGGCTTGCATACTCCCGTGATCCACCGCAGACAATTTAGGCCGCAGGTGGCCCCTCGCCCATACCAGCCACAGGCTTACCAGGAGCTGTGGTGCAGGCGGGGTAGAAATGGCAGGAGGCGTCATCAATGTCACCCCTCTGGCCAGGCGTCTGGCCAATCGAGACCACCATCTGGGCCTAGACCCCCTATTTGATGGTACGGTCGAGGACAACCTACCAATCGAGACTCTGGATCCTCCCACCCCTACCTTTTGGTCACGTCTGTCCCACTTCTGCTGTGCCTGGTCCAGAATTACGTCAGACAAATGGGTTCTCCGCATGGTAGAGAGGGGATATTCTATCCAGTTTTCCTCTCTCCCGCCCCACCAACCCCCCTCCCCGTCCCTCTTCAGGGACTCTTCTCACGAGCAACTTCTGGTTCAAGAAGTGAAGTCTCTCATGGAGGCAAGGGCAGTGGAGGAAGTCCCGTGGGAGCTCAGGGGCAAAGGCTTCTACTCCCGGTACTTCCTCATACCAAAGGCAAAAGGGGACTTGAGACCCATCCTAGATTTGCGGCGGCTGAACAAGTTTGTGTGAAAACTCAAGTTCCGCATGGTCTCCCTGTCCTCGATCATCACCTCCCTGGATCCAGGAGATTGGTATGCCGCCGTCGACTTAAAGGACGCCTATTTCCACGTCGCCATAATTCCACAGCACCGTCGGTACCTCAGGTTCGTCGTGTCCGGCGTCCATCTACAGTTCATGGTGCTCCTGTTTGGCCTGTCAGCTGCCCCCCGGGTCTTCACGAAGTGCATGGCGGTCGTGGTGGCCTTCCTGCGCAGGCGTGGCACCCAGGTATTCCCCTACCTGGATGACTGGCTCATAAAGGGCCACTCCATGGAGCAGGTAGAGACCCAGGTGCTGTTCATCAGGCGGACCTTTCTCAATCTGTGTGTCCTCTTGAATGATGCCAAATCCACTCTGTCTCCAACGCAACACATAGAGTTCGTAGGAGCGGTTCTGGACTCCACACACGCCAAAGCGTATCTGCCGGAGTCCAGGTTCCGTGCAATTTCTGAGCTCATCCTTGGACTGCACCGTGCCCCAGTCACCACGGCGCGAGTTTGCGTCCAGCTGTTAGGCCACATGGCAGCATGCACCTATGTGGTGGTCCACGCCAGACTCCGGCTTCGCCTGCTGCAGTCCTGGTTGGCGACGGTTTATCACCCGGTTAGGGACCCCCTGGACTCAGTGGTGTCCGTTCCCCGCTTGGTGCTGCGCTCGCTTCAGTGGTGGCTCAACCCGTGGGAAGTCTGCATGGGAGTTCCCTTTGCTGCCCCACAGCCCTCCCTCTCCTTGGTGGCGGAAGCCTGGGATCGAGGTTGGGGAGTGCACTTGGGACGTCTCAGGACGCAGGATTTGTGGTTGCCGGAGGACCTCGAGTTGCATATCAATGTCAGGGAGTTGAGAGCGGTCCGCCTGGCGTGTTTGACCTTCCGGTCCCACCTGGCCAGCAGGTGTGTTTCAGTCCTTTTGGACAACACGGCGGAAGCCTTTTATATCAACAAACGGGGGTGCATGCTCCTCTCCCCTCTGCAGGGAAGCCCTCGCGCTGTGGGATTTCTGTGTCCACAGTGCCACCCACCGGACGGCATTCTATCTTCCGGAGGAGCAGAATGGGTTGGCGGACACACTCAGCCGCTCGTTCCAGGGTCACGAGTGGTCCCTCCGATGGGACGTTGTGCACTTAATTTTCCAGCGTTGGGGCTTTCCCCGGCTAGACCTGTTTGCCTCTAGGGAAAACAGGAAGTGCCGATGGTTTTGCTCCCTTCTGGGCTGCAGTCAGTGGTCTCTGTCGGACGCCTTCCTGCAGCCATGGGAGGACGGCCTGCTCTATGCCTTCCCTCCAATTCCCCCTGATACACAGGGTGCTTTTAAAGATTTGCAGGGATCGCACCAGGGTAATCCTGATAGCTCCAGCGTGGCCGCGCCAGCATTGGTATGCGTCACTCCTGACGCTGCCCCTGTTCCCGGACTTGATCACGCAGGACCGGGGCTCCCTCCACCATCCGAACCTCAAGTCCTTTCACCTCACAGCCTGGATGCTCCATGGCTGAACCCAGTGGAATTGCAGTGTTCCCAGCAGGTCAGGCAGGTGCTGCTGGGTAGCAGGAAACCGTCAACTAGGGCCACCTATCTGGCTAAATGGAAGTGCTTCTCCATCTGGTCAGGTCAGCGGGTCATGACCCGCTGGGGGTTCCAATTCCCATTGTCCTTGACTATTTGCTTCACCTTCAACAATTGAGCCTCTCCCTTTCCTCCATTCGCAGTCACTTGGCGGCCATATCATCCGGGAGAGAGGGGTACCTCAGTGTCTGCGAACCCGCTGGTTTGGCATTTCCTAAGGGTATGGACAGGCTCTTCCCACATGTGCGTCAGCCGACCCCTGCTTGGGAGCTGAATCTGGTCCTCTCTGTCCTCTCGGGGCCTCCCTTTGAGCCTCTGGCTTCGTGCTCCCTGCTGTACCTGTTGTGCAAGACCGCCTTCCTGGTGGTGATAACCTCGGCCCGACGGGTGTCGGAGCTTTGAGCGTTAACATCTGAGGCCCCGTACACAGTCTTCTGCAAGGACAAGGTCCAACTGAGACCTCATCCGGCTTTCCTACCCAAGGTCGTTTCACAGTTCCACATGGGCCAAGATATCTTTCTCCCGGTGTTTTATCCGAAACCACATGCCTCCAGCGAAGAGCGGAGGCTACACTCCCTGGATGTCCGCAGGGCCTTGGCCTTTTACATAGAGCGTACCAAGCTGTTCAGACGCTCAACCCAGCTCTTCATTGCAGTAGCAGAAAGGATGAAAGGGCTCCCGGTCTCCTCTCAGCGAATCTCTTTGTGGATCGCGACTTGCATCCGGGAATGCTATGGTATAGCTAAGACCACTGTCCCTGCAGTCATGGCCCACTCCACTAGGGCACAGGCCTCCTCTGTGGCATTCCTGGCTCAGGTTCTGACTCAGAGGATTTGTAGAGCAGCCACATGGTCCTCAATCCACACGTTCTCGTCTCACTATGCCATCACGCACCAGGCTAGGGATGATGCAGCCTTTGATTGCGCAGTACTCCAGTCAGCAGTGATCTCCAACCTCACCTCCTAAGGTTAGGCTTGTGAGTCACCTACTTTGAATGGACATGAACAACCACTCGAAGAAAAAATGGTTACCCACCTTTTAGTAACTGTTCTTCGAGATGTGTTGTTCATGTCCATTCCAACACCCACCCTCCTGCCCCTCTGTCAGAGTGCTGGCAAGAAGGAACTGAGGAGGTGGAGGGTTGGCAGGTCCCTTTATAGGGCGCCGTGGTGGCACCACTCCAGGGGGCGCCCGGGCCGACCCTACGGACGCTACTGGGGAAAATCTTCCAGCTGGCGTGCACGCGGCGCGTGCACACCTACTTTGAATGGACATGAACAACATCTCGAAGAACAACAGTTACTAAAAGGTGGGTAACCGTTTGTTCATTCCTGAACATCTTTCTCAATTAAACCCTCTTGTTCCTAAGAGTTGCAGGAGTTTTCAAATAGCTGGATCTTCCAAACTAAGGAGACCAGATGTCCCGATTTTATAGGGACAGTCCCGATTTTTGGATCTTTTTCTTATATAGGCTCCTATTACCCACCCCCACACACCTCTGTCCCAATTTTTCACATTTGCTGTCTGGTCGCTCTATGCCAAACCAACACACTGTGCTATCCATTACTCACGGATTTAGTTTCAGCTTAACTCTGAAGTTCCAAAATAAGCTCTTGATCTTTCTCCTCCCTCAAGTTCCTGTTGAATGTTCTTCTGTCAAGGGCTGGACATATGGCTCCCTCTGGAAATTGTCGGTGCCACTCCAGTGTCAGACAAATTGCTATTAAATGACATAAGGCACTCTATAGGGTTGGCACCTAGATGTGGAGTATCAGACTTAGATTTCTCAACTGGTTGTGCACAATATACACTGCTGGGCTTGCAAAAATGCTCTAGATATGTCCTCATACAAATAGCCTGTATTTGGTGTGTGCAAACTTGACTTCCAGATGGCAAAATGTAGACACTTGCCTTTGGAAATATGGCTCTTGATGATGGTGCATCAGTACTGACACTTTTTTTAAAAAGTTGGGGATAAATGCTCTATTCATGGTGGGTTTTTATTTTATTTTTTTCCTTGCACTTTTAAAAATAGCATAGCATTCAGATTCCATGGTCTTCTGCCTTTGCTTCTGTGTTAGACAGGTCAGTCTCTCTGGCAGAAATGCCACTACTGTGTGCACTTGACATTTCTGTAAGGAGACCTGATACAGAAGAGCTGCTTTACAGAGCCTGAAAATATGAGCTGAACATTTTCCAAAGTGAGGATGTTGGAACCAACTGTGAAAGCTGCTGCTTGCTCCAAATATGCTAATGTAAACAGATTGCAACAGTTAGCAGCTGAAAAAGATGGTTTGAAAATATTTTTCAAAACATGAGCAGTGCTGAAATTTATTCACTGATTGACTTTTTATGGCCCTTTTTCCTGAAGAATCTGTGCACTAGCAAATATTACTGATGTTATCCTCCTAGTGCCCCTGTCATAAGGAGAAATAGTATCCTTTTTTACAGTTGTGGAACTGAGGCACTGAGCTTATTAAGTGACTTTCCCAAAATCACATGGGGAACCTGTGTGGCAGAGACAGGGTTTGAATGTAGCATTGCCAAAATCCATGCTGTGCCTTAACCACAAGACCATTCTTTCTGGAAGAGGAGAAGTAAATTTGCAAGTTTAATTCATTGCTTATGAATTGTATGATTTTTATATAGGGAATTAGTTTTCAAAAGAACTCTTCCCTAAGAGTGAAATCCTGGCCATAGTGAAGTTGATGGCAAAGCTTCCAGTGACACCAATAGAGTCAGGATTTCACCTGAAATGTGCAAATATAAGCTATTAATTATATAACGCAACTTTTTGCTAACTACTGATTTTAAAATGGTTTCCTCAAATTGTTCAAGATTTTGCGAACTGGTTCTGTAACTGATCCTCAATGATTCTGTGGTCACAGTACAGGACTCACTCAGAAAATCTGGGGTTTTAGTCGGTGCCTAATCGCAGACTTTCTGCATGACTTTGGGCTAGTCACTTAACCTCCAGACCCTCAATTTCTCTATATGTAAGATGAGACTAATGCAGTATCCACACTGGCATTTTGCCAGTGGAAGTATGTCATCAGAGGACTTCTGTTGTTTGAGGACGTTTTATTTTTGGCAACAGAAAGTCTGGATGTTGCTGACAGGAATTCGATTTGGGTGTGAACACATGAAAACTTGTGTTAACAAAAGGCAAATTTTGCCAACAACACTTTGTGGGGTACACCAGGCCTGATTATTTCTATACCTGCAAAGACCTAGTGTAGACTTGGTTATACCAGCCTCAATGTGTTTTTTGCCAGTATAACTTATTTTGTTTGCTGAACTGGTATAAGCTATATGGATAATATCGCTTTTCTGTTGTTGTTGGTATAAGTTTAGACTACAGTCAGAGGTTTTCCAGTGTTCACCAGACCTGCTATTTGCCTACTTCAAAGAGATTTTTCTTAACGGTTGTTAAGCACTTTGAGGGAAGGCACTAGTCTAAGGTTATGGCTACAGTACAAACCTTAGAGTGGCACAGCTGTACCACTGCAGCTGTGCTGTTGTAAGGTCTCCCATGTAGCTGCTCTATGCAGACGGCAGAGAATTAAACCACTCTCAATGAGTGGCGGTAGCTAGGTCAGCCGGAGACGCTCTCCTGCCGACATTGTGCTATCCATACCAGCGCTTTTGTCATGCCTCTGACTGACAAAAGTGTTAGTGTAGACATAACCGAACTCTCAGAAGTTAATGAGAAAGTTGAAAGTCGTAGAAATTTTGTTAATTTTTACATAGTTTCCACTGGTTTGAGAGGGCAGCGAATAACTTCATCCACTTAAAAAGTTGGATAAATTGTATCCATCTTCCAATTATAGGAAATAAACTTTAGGACTCTGGGTCCCTTGGCTGGCCACTGACTAAAATTAGCACTACACTCATAACTATACCATGGGTGTAATTACAGACCGGCAAAACGTAGCTACTATTTTTATTGAAGTGTGCTGGCATGTGTGGTCAAGTCACTGTGGAATTTCACAACGGAAGTCATTGTCTAATGTCTGATCCTCTTCACATGCTCCAGCTGTAGGATATTTTTGGTTTTGTGTGTTAACACTCTGCATATGTATGTAATTTAACATTGATATGAGAAAATCCATGGAACAAATAAAAAACAAGGACTGTTAGATCTTTCCTTTTGTGTAGATTTGTGCCAAGCACCAACCAAAGTTCTGCAGACTGTGGTTCTGCCTACGTGCTGCTTTGTAAATGACAGCTAGTTTGATGTATTCTTGCATCAAATTTTAAGACTAATAATGATTTGGGGGTAGAGAGAGGGAACAGGGTTTTGTGCCTTAACTTTATTTAGAAGTTCTTGTTTCTTTTGGTAGGCAGAGGAAGAAAGGTGTAACGAACAAGAGAATGCTCAAAGAATTGAGGGTAAAAGCAGAATGGTGTACTAGAAAGGGAGAATCATGCAAGAACATGCAGTCAGGCTATGGATAGATGGAATGAAGACAGGGTGAATATTAAGTTCTGTGGGAGTGATGCCTGAATAAGGGTTCTGAGCCCAAATATTGGAGAAAATTTCCAAATAGTGGAGGGCCATACAGGTAATATGGCCCACATAACACAGAGAGTTGCATATGCAGCCCAAAATGGTAAATAGCTTGAGAACTACTAGGTGAGACTGTGGAATAGCCTCCCAAGTGAAGCAGTGGAAAGGCTTCTCTTTAGCATACTTAAAACTACTCAGGAGTCTGGAAAAAGCTTTCTACAGAACACTCCTTTATTGGCTGGGTGTGTAGACCAGGTGAGCCAATAAATTATTTTCCAACTCTAGTTTCTGTAATTCATGTAACTTCAAATTGCAGTATTAACACACACAATACTACAACGAACTAAAAATAAAAGCTATTGCTTGGCGCTATTTTTTTAGCCAAGTTGTACAACAATCTATATGAAATATGCTGTCACTGGTGCAGAACTGCAGTGTCTCAGGGATTTCTTTTATGTTAGCGTATTAAAAATTAGTATTTGGCAATACCTGTGGAAAGAGAGATTTCTAATGTCTATCAAGTGATAAAAGCACATGATGTTCTTCTGAGAATTATTTCAGTAGCATAATAAGTAGTTATCCTTTCATGTGTTTAAGAGTAAATCACAACAGAAAAATTCCCAACAGATTCCCTCCATTTATGGTCAGGTCAAATTTTATGGAGACTTGACATTAACTGACTGTCATTAATTTAGCAATTTCCTGTAACAAGATCACTTGTAAGAAAGCCACTGGTTTTGGGAGGTTTGTCGGCACTGGATACCGCAGCAGTGATTTACATTGGTGGGAAGTGCTATTTTTGTTGCAAGTCAGCTTCAGTCTCTGGCAACACCATCTATTTCAGAGCAACTCTTGCCTCCTCCTCTTTGCTGGGCATATCTGTTTTTGCAGAAACGTATGTTGCCATTTATCTCTTTCTAGTTAACCAATCATGCTGTGACATGGCTCACTCCTCTTTTTCTGTCTCTTTCTCCATAACTAACATGACAGTTTTTTCTTTGTCTTGGAGCAGTATGGTCATAACACTTTTCTAATTGACTTTCTCTCTGCTGGTTGTGCAGATCAGGGCCTGCCCTGCAGTTTAAGCTTTTCCAGTCCAGCTTTCAAACGTTACAGTAACGATAGGAGAAGATTTAAAGCTGAATATTATTTTGATGTGGATGGCATAGAGTGCAGCTTTGTTTATGGTTGGGGTGCTTAGCTTGGGAAAAACTCAAGCATCAGAACTTGAAGTTTGAAATATGGCTTCTGTGAATGTTGGAAGTGAGCTTTTGCAGCTTGTGTGTAAACCTCCTTGGTTCTTGCAGGTGATCTCCTTGGCATACTTCTAGCTTGTTTGTATGTGCCTCAGGTATTCTTGCAAGAAAGGACTGCTTTGTGGCACTTAGTATCTTCTTCTTCCCTGAATGGAAAAGGTCTGTAGAATAACCACTCAGAGAAGCACCCAAAAATATTTAAATCAGTGTTCAGTGAAAGCCTCCCTATCTGACAAGACACTCTGCTCCTTTCTTCCTTGCAGGCAGATAAGAAGCAATCTATCCAAGGTTTCTCCTTTTCAGCAATAAGAATAAATGTAAAAAAATATCTTGGCAGCCATTAGAATTCCCCTCCACTTCAGAGGGCTAGTGGGTAAAGTTCAGAATGTACATACTAAAGCTTCCTTTTCTGATCCCAGGTGAAATCCTGAAATGACTTAATATGCCAAAGTACATGAGGATGCAAAGTTCTGATTCTTCTTGATGCACACAGAAACTCCCATTACTCTGAATGGAAGCACTGTGTGCAGCAAGTAGAATAATTACCTCCACACAGCTGTGTTAAAAGAACATTATTGAGGTTTCAGAGTCAAGCACTCAACCTGAACTCTGGCCTTTCCTAACTTTTAACTATTCAACCTTAATCTGGCCCCCTTGTGCCTGTGCATTATGATACAGTCTTTACTTACGTGATCACATACTGTTTTCTATAGGAAAAAACAAACTTCCATGTGGCCTCATATTGACACCCACATGGGTCATCAGTATGGTGGGAACCCTTTGATCCATTGCACAGATTTCTTCCACTTGAGCTAACAGTGTAACTAGCAGTAGTAGGTTGTTGTCCTCCATGTGGACCAGTACTAAAGGGGGATGAGAGAGATACTTTTTTCACAGATATTTGCTGACAGCAGAGTAATTGAGACACTAAGGGATCTTGAGTTACTTTCCAGAGTGTGCTCTAGCAGTCAGATTCTTCTGCCCATTCCCTACAAGCATGGCTCCTTCTTCCCCATCCCCTCCAACCTGTCCCTATCTTCATCCTGGCTCCTTGCCTATCCAGTCCCATGGTCTCAGTCTCCACTCCTCAGGCTTCTCATTCCAGTGCCAGTTTCCTTGCCCAGCTAGTCTTAATCTCTCCCTCTGGATGTACTGAGTCCCCGTCTCCTTCTTCCCCCTTCTTCCAGATGCTCCCCTCCCAACTCCTACTCCCCTCTGGCTCCTCATCTGTTCTGCATTCTCTCCCCACATCTCATTGGGTCCCAGTTCTAGTCTCCCTCCTCAAACTCCTCATCCAATCTCAGTCTTCCCCTCCTTTATCCCAGTCTCTCTGACCAGCCACACCTCAGCTCCTTGTCAGATTTTCCTTCCTCCTTCTGTTCCCTTCCATCCCCCCACATTGGTTCTTACTCCCAATCTCTTTGCCAGCTAGTTCCAGTGTCCCTTCCCCTGCCTCCAGCTCCTCATATGACCTATGTCTTCCATCCAGCCAACTGGGCAAAATAATGTATTTGCATCTAACCTTGTTCTCAGAAATGGCTAAACTGTTGTAGCTGAAATTTTCCAAAACACATTCAACCTGAGGCAGACACCCTGCATGGAAAATTGCCCTCCAGATGGTTACAGTTTGGTAAAGTCACAGTCTATGAGAACAGGGGTGTGCTAAAATGGAAAGTATTAGGTAACTTTAACAATAAGTGGTGCTACCAGCATGTCTGTAATATTGTAAATATAGGAGTGTGTAAGCAGGGAGAACTTATATGGTTACTAATGTGTACAGGATGACCTGGTTCGGGACCCCTCAGGGGGTCGCGAGGTTATTATCTAGGGGATCGCGAGCTGTCAGCCTCCACTCCAAACCCCCCACTTTGCCTCCAGCATTTATAATGATGATAAATATATAAAAACATGTTTTTAACTTATAACTCAGAGGCTTGCTACATGAAAGGGGTCACCAGTACAAAAGTTTGAGAACCACTGGCCTAGATGTATTTGTGAAATTAGGTTTGTTGCAATTATTTGATTGCTTTTTTTTAATAATTTTTTTCACAGCAGTTTTTTTTTCTTTTTTTTAACTAGAAACCCGGGATTAATTTGCAGATTTTCTCCTGGTGTTATGCCCCAACTAATGTACATTTTCTGATGTCTGACATTGTTAACTTTTAAGCTATATTCATTTCATGTCAATCTTCTTGTACAGATGCAGCTGAATAACTTGGTGGTGTTCTGAACACTTGAGTGTTGGAGCGTGACCTGGAAAACATCACGGGCGCAATCCTACTTTCCTTGAGCATCTGAAATTCCCTTGAAGTCACTGGGACTCCTAAATGTGCAAGGAATGCAGGATCACATGCCAAATTTGTGAACCAGCATTGCGAACAATAAGATCATAAAGTATTTCCTAACAAAAGTTCACAGACCGGTTTGTCTGTACATCGTGGCTCATGTGACTGTTAGATCTGCATTGCCATTGCAGCATGCGCTTTGCTCATAAAGCACTACATTGTACTTATCCAAAAGTTTTTTGCCTTTGGCTATAGCTCTCTCGCCAGGAGACTAAACTCCCTCGTGGTTTATAGACTGCTGATGATATATGTTTCCCCTGAAAACACCCCCCTCTCTTGGGTAGCAACAATCTGGGATATTTTTAAATAGCCCCCTTTTCTGACTTTGACTTTGCCTGATTTTCAGCAAGAAAAAACAAACAAAGAGGTCCCAGGTTTTTTCTTTTGGATGTTAGACTCCTACTAAAAATCTGTGGGGCATCTTTTAATTGGATTTATCCAAACAATTAACATATCATTTTGCCAGACATGGCAGGCCAGACACACACTTGTTTACCATTGACTGGTTTTTATTGAACAGACAAACAAAATTGTAAAATGACAGATTCACAATTAAATCATGTGTCCACGATCAGCTGCATAGCAAACATCCATGGCTGAGGATCATCGAGTCATTTCAGCTGCCTGCAAGTGAATTATCCTAATTTATTGCACTCCCATCTTACGTATTCAAGCAGTTCAGATCTGTTTCTGTTTTTAGAAAAAAAAAAAATCTGCCTGTGTAACTCTCTAGAAAAGATTCTGTAGCTTGGCTCATTCCCATGGCTGGTGGTGTTTTACACAGAAGGACTGTGCTTTCTTTCACTGGACTAGGTTTACCTTTAGCTATTTCGTCTCGTTGCTTGTATACAATTTGAGATTGAACTAGTCCTATATTATTATTTATTGAATCATATATCCAGCTTGCAGCTTCACACATGAAATCCCTTGGTAGCTTCCTAATATGTAGATTGTTACTGATCTTTATTTTATGATCCCAGTCACCTAACATGGGGTATATATGTTGCAAAAGGCTTATACTCCTGTTACGTGATGGGTCAGTATCGTCTGACTCCCTTGGCCCCCGTTACAGTAAGGGCTAGAGTATGGAACGCAGGATTTAGCCCATATTAGGGTGATATATTTGTATCCAAAATACAAATTTACCTATCTTGATTTTCCCTCCTCACTTTTGAATGTTTAGGAAATTAACTTTGGGCCCTATTCCTTCTCTACAGTGTGTGCACAGTTACATTTGATGAATTACAATCAAGTCTGGCAAAACTCCATCAGTCATAATTCTGACACTTCATCTATGGGCTGCATAATATTTACGATAATGTAACTGTGAACTGCAAAGCTTTTATTTAGTATTGCTTATCTGCTCTTTTAAAAAGCTCTCCAGTTAGAATATATGAAGTCCATAACCAGCTTTCAGAAACTAACTGTTCACATCCTTGACTGTCAGTGTTGCGGGCACGACAAGAAAAACCTTATGCATTTTACGTTTTAAAATCTATTTCTGTTCCCCATACTTTCTCCTGAACCTTGAATGAGAGGACCAGAAATGCACTGGAGATGAGGGGAAAGCAGGGAAAGGCCAAAGATGCAGCAAAATGAAAGTAGAAAAGGGAGGAATGCTGGGTATTAAAGTTTGGGCATTGACACAGGTATAAACCATGGGAGCAAACCTTGATGACTTTTAACCTTGCTATAAACAGCTGCAGATACATTCATTGTTTTCTTTGTGTGTACTGTTGGACTACTTATTTTTGACTCTGGAGCACACATTGCATGGTATGATGTACAAGAAATCAGTTCTTTGCATAAGTGTTTATTTAGAGTGACTAGAAGGGGGGTGTGTGTGTGTGAGAGAGAGAGCCACTCACAGGAGGCCGTAAGTGTTGTAGTGAAAAGATATTTGAAGTCTGTTTTGATGTTCACCATATTACTTACACTGATTATGCTGCACATAAAATTATGTAATTTATTTTCATAGGATGTCATCAAGTCAGATATCACAGCGTGATTTTTAAAAGGAGTTAGGTAACTACTTGACCGTTGGCATTCATGTCTGTAGGTACTAAGATAACAAAATTGTAGGCTTTAGGGGGTCAGGAAGCAATTATCCTCCCCTACCTAGAGCGCTGCTTGATCTGATTAAGTGTGTTGTGTGGACTTGGTGGTAGCCTTTCGCTGCAGCATCAGGTATTGACAACTGTTCATATAGGTAGATCAATGCTGTCATGGTCTGATAAAGCAAAACCTGTATCAAAGTTCCAGTTCTTTCCATCTGTAATACTTCCCAGGGTTGTGAGACCCCTTGTTATCAACTGCCTTTAGCAAGAGGAAGCCTTGTCTGTGCCTGCCGGATGTCAGCTCCCTGACTAGATGACCTCCTGAGGTCCCTTCCAACCCTGATATTCTATGATTCTATGACTCTACCTGTCATGGGCAACACAAACTCTCCCTGCTGTCCCTCTGCAGTTGAGCATGGCTATTGCTACAACCCACGAGCCCTCCTGAGCGTCTCCCTTACCAGTTACCCCTTAGATCACAGCTCCACTTAAGACACAGCACTTAGATATGTTTATAATGAAAACAAGTATAAATGAATGTAACAAAGAATAGAAATTTGAGAAATAGTAAGTAAAAGTATTGGAAACAAATGGTTACATGTAAAATAAAATTGTAACGTGCACTCTAGTGCCTAGACTTAACTAACAAGATATGTTCCTGTCTAATGAAGTTTAGCTCACCCCAAGTCTTTGCAGCATTTGCCAGTCAGCCTGGCTGTGACCCTCCGTTCATAAAACAGAACATTCTAACACTTTGCCTTCTAGGTGAAGGGCCTAGGTGTACTCGGTACTCCCAGTTATACCTCCCAAATCCATTGTTTTTGCTTGTAAACTTCCTTGCTATTTTTGCTTTTTCCTACATCTTTCCTCTTGTTGAATTCACAATCTTCTGATTTAGCATCAGGCTCAGTAATTCAAAAAGTACTCCTGGGGGAATTCTGCGCCACTGCATGTGTGCAGAATTCATGTTCCTCGCAGATTTCTTTGCTTTCCTGCAGAAAAATGACTTTCTGACAGGGAAGCAACGGGAAGCTGCAAGAGCAGTCATGCACCACTCCCTGGCAGTGCAGGTACATCGTTTCAGGCACCCAGAGCAGCCAGCGGAGAGGTAAATCACCGTGGGGCTGCAAGGAGTGTCTGGGGCTGTATCAGACCCACCCCCAGGAACTTCCCCCAGCTGCAGGAAGTCCTGCCCCCATCACTCCTCAGCAGTGGTGGAAGGGGTCACTATAGGGGGAGCTGCTCCCCCATTCACCCAGCCCCCGTGCATCTGGACCTCTCATACCCAGACAGTCCTGCCAAGCCTAACCGGGTACATCCAGAACTCCGCTAGCCCTCCATACCTGAACCTCACCCCACTGAACCGCAACCCCTGCATCTGGAGGCCCCCTGTACCCAGAGCCCCTGCCTCCAGACCCCCACCCCTGCACCCAGACCACCTCCCACTGAGTTCCCTGCACTTAAACTCTGACCCTGATGCTCCACCCTCTGCATCACCCTAAGCCCCTACATCCAGACTCCCTCACCACTGACTCTCAACTAGCTGCACCCAGACCCCCCACCCCACCAAGCCCCACTCCCCCAGCACCCAGATATCCCCTGCTGAGATCCCCCACACTCAGACCCCCACTGCTGATCCCCAGTTACCTTCACCTGGAAGTCCCTGGAGAGTCCCATTGCCCCTTCACCTGGACACTCCCCCTACACCAGCCTCTGTGCATCCAGATCCCCCACACACACCTAGACCCTTCACTGAGCTGCCTGCAGCTAGATTGTCCCACACAGAATCCTTTCACCCCACACCTGGATTCCCCCACACTGAGCCCCTCCACACTTAGATCTTGCCTGATTGAGCATGGCCCACACCTCGGGCAGAGGGACAGTGCCACAGAGTGCCCAGGCCTTGTGCTGTGTCAGGGTTGGGTGCAGCCTTGTTGCTGGGTCTGTGTCCAGAGAGTGTGGGGTGGATGGCTGCAGAGTGATCTCCCGCCTTCAGCAAGCCAGTGGCCTGTGGTCCCACTGCCATGCTGGAGCCTCTGCATTTATTTAGACATATAAAGCTTTCACAATTTTAAAATACTGTGCACTGAATTTTTAATTTTTGGTACAGAATGCCCTCAAGAATAAAAAAGGCCTCCATTGTGAAACAGACAGTAAACATCTGACCAGGCAGAGAGAGATAAGAGTCTCTTCCCTCCTACTTGACAGGAGCATGTTTATCATCTCCTAGTGATGTGCCTTAACTCATGTACCTTCAGAACATAATTTTCAGTACAGATACAGAATTTCTTAAACAAATGATCGTATATACATTTTGCAATGATTATGATGACCGGGGGACTCTTGATAGAGAATTCACATGTCACCTTTTGGTCAACTTAATATGCATACATCTGGCGTGGGGGATCCTGGGAAAATTCTATACCCGCCCCCCTAGCCTCCGGGTGCTCTCTGCATTAGCCCCAAGAGGTCCCCAAGTCACACCCTCTTTAATTCTTCTGTTGTGTCCCTTTTTGTAGTGTCAAGATGGTGCTGATGTGGACCAGCGGCGATACCTTCAAGACTGTTTACTTTATCCTGAACCAGGCTCCTTTCCAGTTCTCCATTTGTGGCCTGCTCCAGGTCTTTGTGGACATGGCCATCCTGCTACAGGTTTACTTTTACAGCTACTACCCTCAGAAGCCAGCATCACACACTACACACCCAGCCAGTACAAAGGCACTCTGAAGCACATGGTGGAGATGGCTACAGGTCAACAGTGTTGTGAAGTCTGCCTGTGCAGCTTTTCCTTCCACTTGTAAATACTGTATTATTTTGATGAGTTGAAAACAAGAGAGAAGACTGCTCGGAAACACAAGAAGTTTGGTATTTTTAATGGTTTGTTTCTGTTTGGTTTCAGATTCATTGTATAGAATTTGTTTTTCTGGGGGTGGGGTGTGGACAGTGTTTATTTTTTGCATACTTACCTATGAGCCTTATAAATTCACGTGTGTGTGTGTGTATGTTTGTACGTATAATTGCAAGGGCTGGATGTTTGTGTTTTTAATGCTATTTAAAGAAATGTTAAACCACAGAGACGATCAAATATTTTATCTGAAGCTTTTACCTATTTATATAAAGTGTGTATTTTGGAAGTAAGTTTGGAATATCGGAGTTAAATATTTCAGTGATGTATGAAGATACCGTCAAAGTTTCAAAAAGGTTGGGTGCAGTGGATCAGAAAGGTGGGCAGGGGGAAAGGGACTGAGAAGGGATGGTGAACAATCTAAAGTAAACCAATAATAGCTAGTATAAAACATAAATGTACTGTGTGCGCACACACTCACACTGCTGGATCAGTGTGGCACTGAATAGATCAAGGTGAGGGATAGTTTCAGGGAGATTATGGTGTGGATGATGCTATGGCCACATCTAAACTAGACATAGCTAGTTACCGGGTGGGAAGAAGAGAGAATTTAAGAGGAGGAGAGAGGGAGTCTAACATAACTAAGTAGTCTTGCTTTGAAGCAGCTGCGTTCAGGAACAGAATGGGACCCTGCATGATTAGGGGTGCACAACTGGGTCATTGATGGTGTGTGACAGAGACTCCGGGTGGGTTGTTGGGATGCCTACAGCAGTGCTGAATGGGGCCAGTAGGCAGGCATTGCCAGGAGTACTAGTGAATAATGACTAGGCAGTGGTTGAGAAATTGGGAAAAGCAGGAATAAAGGTGTCAATGAAAACGGGTTACTGAGGTTTGGAGTGGAGAACAGTTTGTGTGGGAGAAGTAAAGCAGTAATCTAGAGAGCAGGGTCTGCTTTCTAAAAATGTAGTTAGTTAAATATTGAGATTCACATTAGTATTATTGACTGCCAGGTGACATCAGTTTGTGTTCTGGGATATTTCTTGTGTTAGCCAAACATGCAAATGCTACAAAAGAACACGTGTGAAGATAAGTATATTTTGTTTTTCTGCTATTCAAGATCTTCCAGGCTGTTTACTTTTAGAAAGCTAGATAGAAGCTGGAAGGGAAAGTGAGAAGGCCCGAGGGGCATATAATGTTATGTATAATCTAAATCGTATATAACTGTATGTTTGCCAACATCAGTCATTGTGCCCTTTCTGAGAATTGGCACTTCTCTAAGTGGATACAGTTTTAATGTTCTGTTTTGAAGCCCTTTGGCTTCAGCCAGTTGCCATGATGAGCCTAGCTTGACCTGTAGGAGATGCATACAGATCGATTACTGAGTCCCAGAAACAATTGTCTGTGTTGCCTTCTTCTTTGAGACTCAGTCTTCCCTGCCAGATAAATGCTGCCTTCCTGCAGATACTGGTGTTTTAGGGCAATGCTAGATTTCCAGTGAGACATTTTTGTTTTCTGAGAACATTCCAAAAAAAATACATTATCTTAAATAAGGCAAGTCTGGGATATCATGTCTTCAGTTTTCAATCAGGTGTTCTCACTAACCTGCTATCTTTGGCTCTACCATGCTTTAGGTATGGACCATCTTTAATGTGGGGTGGCCATTTTCTTGTGAAGAGTAAAAGCGTATAGTCACAATGCAGTAAAGTCTATCAGAAATGTTTATTTTAGGATAATTGACATCAAGTTGTCCTTTGCTGTTGTGCTTTGGTTTCCTTGTTTCTGAATTCTTAATCTCTCAATCTAAAATAAATCCCAAACTGGCTGGCTTGACCCCTGGGATCCCACTCCCCATGCATTTCTTGGAGGTGATCTCCTCTGCTTCTGAGCCAAATGCTGTCTCATTGGCAAAATTATCATTATCTTCAATGGGGTCAGGATTTGGCTATATGGGTGTGGCATATCCAAGCACAGTATTGCATTTGTGCACCCTAAGCCTCTGGTTTTTATGGAGCAGCCTCTGAGCTGATCATGTTCCCCCTTCAGGATGGCTGGGTGGTGAGCATTGCCCTGGCAGCTTGATGTAGAGGAGATTGGTATATCCCAGAGTAACATGTAGGACCTGCCCTGGTCTTTGGTGTCTGTACCCGGGCCACTGGCAAATCTACACAAATAAACCAAAACTCAGGAAAATAGTTCAATCTGAGGGCCTGGCATAGAGTGCTATGGTCAAACTCTTGACTCCATGCTTTTTGTTTGACACCATACTCTTTTATGCCTGAAGTGACCTTACAAAGACAATGTATGTGGCATGGCAGACTATGAATGTTTTATTCCTCTCCCTTTCTCAAATGTTCTCGTTGTGTTAAAAGAACATCTGGGCTTTTCTCTTTTTAATTAAAAACTTAACGACTGTCCTCTCTGGTGTATGCTGCTTCAATGAGGATTGTATTTCTACTTGTATGCAAACACTTTCTCACATATTTTAATGGTCTGTTTTTTTAATAACTTGTAGTACTAAACTTTTTGTACCTGATGGTCTTTTTTTCTATTATTGTATGAAACAGGGGTGTAATAGCTAAATGGCTGCTAAGGTCTCTTGGCTTTGTGTAACAGGTATTACTGAAGATAAAATGAACATGGTTTTTCCTTTCTTCTTTTGGGACTCTTTGGTCTGCAGATTCTTAACAGTCTGCCGTCACTACCAAAAACAGTATGCTTGATGAACATGTTTCTTTCATACCAGAGCTGCAAATGCTGGAAGAGAAGCCAGCGGACTAATGTCTAAAGTCATTTTCTATTTAGAGCATTTGAAAAGTTGGGATACTTGGCTAGGAACTCTCTTGAACTTCATCTTGAAAGATGCTTTAAAAGCAAAGTTACAGAACTTTTTATATGTAAGGAATTATCTGTAGCAGTGATCACCTCAGAGAATTAAGAAATCAATTACTTTATAAATACATATTTGTTGAATGTATGGTACATTTCATGGAGCTCACGTTCTCTGTCAATTGCAGTGATTTAAAAACAATTAAATAAATCAGTCAATTATACATAAATTCAGTGTTGCTTTATGTTTTCTTCAAATGTAAAAAAGGAATCCTATTACTTAAAGATTTTGCATTGCTCATCTGGTCTGGGACCTTGTCCTCATATTTTTCCCTAGAAAGGACAAGCAGGCTTTGGTTGCTATATAAGTAATCATGAAGCGTACAATGTCCTAAGATTAAAGTCTAGGACTAGGATTCACGATATAGGATCCTAGGAGATGGATAAAAATCAATGATTTTTTATGGGGGGGGAGGATAAAAATCAGGTTTTTTTTAAATTTAAATTAGATTTTCTTACTTTAAATTATAATGATTTTTTCTTTTTAAAAATAAACCTGTTTGAAATCTGAATTTAATACAAAATGTTAAGTCATAAAGTTGTGTAATCTCTTAAACCATTTAAATAAAAAATAAATGGGCTGAATCCACAAGTTTCTATCAAAAAAAATTTGGATTAAAGGCTGCCTTACTGTGTAAAGAAAAAGAATTGGGAGGGAAGAAATCTAATGGTTGAAGTCAAGCTTTATAAATATGGGTCATGTAAACAATAGGTCATGTACGGTATTGTGGGGACCTCAGGAGATGTGCTGCTGGGTACAAGAAACTGGCAAGATCATCACAGGCATTGGGACCTGGCCTCTGACTCCAGTTGACACCATCTTGTATCTCATCAGGATCATCCATTGAGCCCACCTCCCTGGTCTCAGACTCCTGTTTTATAGCTTCCCCCTACCTGCCTGGCTCAGTTATCAACTTATGAATATTCATGACTCCACCCATCAGTCACCATTTTCTAACATACTAAAAATGTACAGTTAATAAGAATCTGAAAATATCAAGCTATATAATTTGCTTAAATAAATGTATATAGGTCGAGTATATCCTCCGAGGTAGCAAAAAGCTGTACCAAAACTAGTAAAAAGACTGTTTAGTTGTAAATAGTTAGTTATATCAATGAATGAGAAGGCACCTTTCTTTAGAAACTAACTGAAGTACAAATGGAAAAGTTGATTAAAATTGGATGATTTAAATAGAGGCTTTCCACTTGGTGATTTAAATCAATCCACCCTGCTGGGTTCTGTCTCCAGCTCTTTCATGGACTGTCAGTGTGACCTTGAATAAATCACTTTGCCTCTGTCTGCCTCAGTTTCCAAGTGGAAAATGGGGGATAGTAACTCACAGGGATGAAGTGTTTAATTATTATTCAGTGATTGCACCTTGCAAGGGTTCTCATGAGGGCATATTAGGGGAAGAATAAGAGACCAGCCATAGGACTAAGTGTCAAACATCCCCCCTTCTATTATTTCCCAACTATCCAAAATTTTCCCCAGCCTTTTTGAAGGGGGTCAGGGAACTGAAACTACTCAGGATTTCTTGACCATAAAATCATGCTATGTTTTATAGATGAACATTTCCCCTAACCAGGGGTGGATGGGGGTGTGGGGCCTTGGCTACACTGGTGCTTTACAGCGCTGCAACTTTCTCGCTCAGGGGTGTGAAAAAAACACCCCCCCGAGCGCAGCAAGTTACAGTGCTGCAAAGCGTCAGTGTAAACGGTGCCCCAATGCTGGAAGCCTGGCTCCCAGCGCTGCAAGCTAATCCCCACGGGGAGTTGGAGTACCTGCAGTGCTGGGAGAGCTCTCAGCGCTGGTGCCGCGACCACACTCACACTTCAAAGCTCTGTCACAGGAGCACTTTTTGGAGTTTCGAGTGTAGCCAAGCCCTGGGTGTGAGATATTACATCCTCCCATGTTAATTAGAAAATGAAAGCAATCAGGCCTAGACTGGCCCATTGGGTACCAGGGCATTTGACCAGTATGTGCCTTGCTGGTGGAGTTTCGTTAGCTCTGACATCCATGTTGCTGGTGGAGCATGTGGTAGATAGGAAGGAACTAGGGAGCTGCTGTTTCTGCTTTTAGTGATTTGGGGAGCTACTGCTATTAGAGCAGAATAGAGACTGAGGAGATAGGGAGGTAGGATTGCCAACTTTCTAATTGCACAAAACTGAACACCCTTGCCCTGCCCATGCCCCAAGGCTGTACCCTTTCTCCAAAGCCCTGCCCCTTCACTGAGGCTCTGCCCACCTTCCCTGTCTCCATCCCTGCTTGCTCTCCCAACCCTTCCTCACTCAATCTCACCAGGCTGGGGCAAGGGGTTGGGATGAGGATTTAGGGTGGGGCTGGGGATGAGGGGTTTGGGAGGCAGGAGGGGAGTTCTGGGCTGAGGCCGAGGGAGTTGGAGTGTGGGAGGGGGCTCCTGTCTAAGGTATGGGGTCTAGTGTGTGTGGGAGGGGATATGGGGTCTGGTCTAGGGGTGCAGACTCCAGGGTGGGGCCAGAAATGATGGGTTCTGGGGCAGGACATTGGTGTGTGAGTGAGGGCTCCATCCAGGGCCAGAGATGAGGTATTTGGGGTGCAGGAGGAGGTTCCAAACTGGGGTAGGGGGTTGGGGGTGTGGGATCTGGGCAGCAGTGTGGGTGCGGGAGGGGACTCCAGGTGGGGGTAAGGGGATGTGGGGTGGATGTGCGGGCTCTGGATGATGCTTACCTCAGATGGCTGCCCCCAAGCAACATGTCCCTTAGCTCCTAGGTGGTGGTGCGGCCAGGAGACTCTGCGCACAGGCACTGCCCCCACAGTGCCCATTGGCTGTGGTTCCCGGCCAATAGGCGCTGTGGAGCTGGCGCTGAGATCGTGGCCTCCCTCCACCTAGGAACCAAGGGACATGTTGCCCCCCCCGTTGGGAGCTGTGCAGAGCTAGGTAGGGAGTCTGCCAGCCCTGCACTAACTAGACTGTCAACGGGCAAGTCAGGAGTGCTGACCAGAGCCACTTGGGTCCCTTTTCGACTGGGCTTTCTGGTCAAGTGAGTGTGGGGGGGAGACATAAATTAGGGAGAAAGCAGAAGTAGGGAATTAAGAGTGATTTGTGGGGAGTTTCAGAGACTGTGGGGGGAGAAGGCAGAAAAAACAGAGGAGAGAGCGGGGTGGGAGGACGTCAGGGATACAAGGGAGTCTGAAAATTAAGTAAAATGCTGATTGCCCTGTTACAATTTGCTAATAGAAGGGCTGGACTGTGCAACTCTTATGGACTGTGGGAAGCACATACCCATGTTATTCCCAGTCAAGTCAAGGGGATTACTTCTGTTATTGATCAGTGTAATAAGTTGCACAGTATAGCTCAAAATGTACTCCTATGGCCAGTTTCTGGCACGCTGAGTCACAAGTCATCTTTTTTTTTTTCTCTGTGACAGGGCCCAATGAAATTAGTGAAACTCTTATGACCAAATGGGTCAAATTCAGCCTGACAGTAAATGGGAGCTGTCCAGGTATTATTTCCACTTTGAACTTTAGCGTCCAGAAAGTGGGGACCTGCATGTACCCCTCTACACTTAATTCCTAGCTTAGATCTGATAGCGCTGCCACCAACCAAAAATATAGTGTTTTGGTACACTTCCTGTCCCCCAAAAACCTTCCCTGGGGGACCCAAAACCCAAATCCCTTGGGTCTTAAAACAGAGAGAACTAAACCATTCCCTCTCCTTCCCCCTCCCAGACTTTTCCTGAGAGGTACACTGATGCAAACTCCTTGGATCCTAAAACAGAGAGGAATTAACCTTTTTCCACCCCCTTTTCTTCCCCCACCACTCCCTGGTGAGTCCAGACCCAATCCCCTTGAGTCTTACACAAGGAAAAAAAAAATCAATCAGGTTCTGAAAAAAGAAAGCTTTTAATTAAAGAAAGAAAAAATAAAAATTATCTCTGTAAAATCAAGATGGAAAATGTTTACAGGATCTTCAGCTTATATAGACTAGCGGGATTCCCCCGCCAGCCTCAGATACAAGTTACAGCAAACAGAGGTAAAATATCCTTCCAGCAAAATACACATTTGCAAATAAAGAAAACAACCATAAAGACTAATCCGCCTTCTATCTAGTACCTACTATTTTGAACATGAGAGACTGTTTCAGAAAGATTGGAGAAAGATCTGATTGCATGTTTGGCCCCTCTTAGCTCCAAGAGAGAACAAAGAACAAAACAAACAGCACAAACAGACTTCCCTCCACCAAGATTTGAAAGTATCTTGTCCCCCGATTGTTCCTTTGGTCAGATGTCAGCCAGGTTCACTGAGCTTGTTAACCCTTTACAGGTAAAAGAGACATTAACCCTTAACTATCTGTTCATGACACTCCCCCCAAATCTCAGACAGTGTGGAACCACACTGGCGGTGATTTCTTCCTAGAACTTTAGAATAAACAGATTAATAACACACATGCACCGTTACATATACTACGAATTATGTAAACTACAAGATTTTTCACATTTTAAGGACAATTTTTAACCAGTTGATTCTGGGAAACTTTTACGGGAGAGTGCATCAGCTACTTTGTTAGAAGCTCCTGAAATGTGTTGAATTTCAAAATCAAAATCTTGGAGAGCTAAACTCCATCAAAGAAGTTATTTGTTGTTTCCCTTGGCAATATGAAGCCACTTTAGCGCGCATGGTCGGTTTGTAGCTGGAAGCGCCGTCCCTAAACGTATGGGCATAGCTTTTCCAGGGCATACACAATGGCGTAGCATTCTTTTTCACTGATTGACCAGTGGCTTTTCCTTTCAGACAGTTTCTTGCTGAGAAACACGACAGGATGGAAGTTTTGATCCGGTCCTTCCTGCATTAAAACTGCTCCCACACCATGCTCAGATGCATCTGTGGTTACTAGGAATGGTTTGTCAAAGTCTGGGGCCCTTAACGCTGGGTCAGACATGAGCGTCGCCTTAAGCTGGGTAAAGGCCTTCTGACACTCATCAGTCCACTTAACTGCATTTGGCTGGGTCTTTTTGGCCAAGTCTGTTAGTGGGGCAGCGATTTGGCTGAAGTGTGGTACAAATGGCCTGTAATACCTGGCCAAACCTAAGAAGGATTGGACCTGTTTCTTTGACCTTGGGACAGGCCACTTTTAGATAGCATCCACTTTGGCCTGTAGGGGGTTTATTGTTCCTTGACCCACCTGGTGTCCCAGGTAAGTCACTCTGTTTTGGCCTTAACAGTTAGTCCTGCCTGCCTGATGCACTTAAAGACTTTTTTCAGGTATTTTAGGTGTTTGGGCCATGAATCACAAAAAATGGCCACATCATCGAGATAGGCAACTGCATATTTTCCCAATCCTGCTAGGAGACCATCCACAAGTCTTTGGAAGGTGGCGGGTGCATTTCGCAGCCCGAAAGGAAGCACATTAAATTCATACACCCCTGCATGGGTGATGAAGGCTGACCTTTCTTTGGCGGGCTCATCTAGCGGTACTTGCCAGTACCCCTTGGTTAAGTCTATTGTAGAGATGAACTGGGCACGTCCCAACTTCTCCAATACCTCATCGGTGCGTGGCATTGGATAGTTGTCTGGACGAGTCACCACATTTAGCTTACGGTAGTCCACGCAGAAGCGTATTTCCCCATCTGGCTTGGGTACCAGAACCACTGGAGATGCCCATGCACTGGTAGAGGAGCGGATTATACCCATCTGTAGCATGTTTTGGATCTCCCATTCTATAGCAGCTTAGGCATGAGGAGACACCGGTAGGGTGGGGTTCTAATTGGGTGAGCATTACCTGTGTCAATGGAGTGGTATGCCCGTTCAGTCCGTCCTGGGGTGGCTGAGAACAATGGGGCGAAGCTAGTGCACAGCTTCTTGATCTGTTGCCGCTGCAGATGTTCCAAGGTAGTGGAGAGGGTCACCTCTTCCACGCCACCATCACTCTTTCCTTCGTAGTAGACACCTTCAGGCCACTTAGCGTCATCTTCTCCCTGGGCTTTAAACTGACAAACCTTTAAGTCTCTGGAATAGAAGGGCTTGAGAGAATTAACAAGATACACTTTAGGCTTTAGGGAGGAATTGGGATATGCCATGAGATCGTTAACAGCTCCCAGGTGCTCTTGGACCATGAATGGCCCTTCCCATGACACTTCCATCTTATGGGCCTGTTGCACCTTCAAGACCATAACCTGGTCTCCTACCTTGAAGGAACGTTCTCTGGTATGTCTATCATACCAGGCCTTTTGCTCTTTCTGAGCATCCTTTAGGTTTTCTTTAGCAAGGGCTAAAGGGTGTCGGAGGGTGTTTTGTAGGTTGCTTACAAAGTTTAGAATGCTAGTTTTTGGAGAAGGCGTAAATCCCTCCCATTGCTGCTTTACCAACTGTAATGGCCCCTTAACCTCGTGGCCATACAGAAGTTCAAACGGTGAAAACCCTAAACTGGGATGTGGTATAGCCCTGTAGGCAAAAAGCAACTGCTGCAACACTAGGTCCCAATCATTGGAGTGTTGATTGATGAATTTACATATCATGGCCCCCAAAGTTCCATTAAACCTTTCCACCAGGCCATTGGTTTGATGGTAGTAAGGGGTGGCAACCAAGTGATTCACCCCATGAGCTTCCCACAGATCTTTCATGGTCCCTGCCAGGAAATTAGTTCCTGAATCTGTAAGGATGTCGGAGGGACAACCTACCCTGGCAAAAATGTCTGTTAAGGCCTGGCACACAATTGTAGCTCTGGTGTTGCTTAGAGCTACTGCTTCCAGCCATTGGGTAGCAAAGTCCATGAAGTCAGAATGTACTGCTTTCCTCCAGGGGTCTTTTTTGGGAAAGGTCCCAGAATATCCACAGCTACTCGCTGAAATGGGACCTCAATTATGGGGAGTGGCTGGAGAAGGGCTTTGACCTGGTCTTGGGGTTTTCCCACTCTTTGGCACACCTCACAACACCGGACATAATTGGCAACGTCCTTGCCCATCCCCTCCAGTGGAAGGACTTCCCCAACCTGTCTTTGGTTCTGTTCACCCCAGCATGGCCACTGAGATGATCATGGGCTAAGCTTAAGAGTTTTCCCCGGTACTTAGTTGGAACTACCAACTGTTTTTGAGGATGCCAGTCTTCCTGGTGTCCACCAGAAAGAGCCTCCTTTGTATAAAAGTCCTTGTTCTACAGCAAACCGGGATTGGTTAGAAGAGCTGAGAGGTGGTGGGGTGCTCCGTGCCGCCATCCAAACTTTCTGAAGGCTGTCATCTGCTTCCTGCTCAGTCTGGAACTGTTCCCTTGAGGCTGGAGACACCAGTTCCTCCTTAGATTGTGGACTTGGGCTTGGTCCCTCTGGAAGCAAGGTAGGTGATGGGGTTGTGTTCATGGATGGTGAACCGCTTTCCGCTGGTGCACTATGCCATATTTCGGGCTCTGGTTGAGCCGCTTGGGTAGGGTTGTCTGCTGCTTCTGCCAGTTCAGACCCGCTGGCGCCCTCTGGCGTTGGGGCTGGAGACAGGTTTGCAAGAGCTAGTGTCAGTGCTGGTTGCTTTTCCAGTTCCGGGTCTGGGACTGGAGGCACTGTGGCTGTTGCAGTTGTTGGCAGGGGATCCGGGTCCACCACCTCTGTCTGGGTCTCTGGTAACACAGACAGGGCCCTTGTGGACGGCTCAGGAACAGGGATGGGTCTGGAAGCTTGCCGGGCTTGGCTGCGTGTAACCATTTCCACCCTCTTGGCCTGCTTCACCTGGTTGGCCAAGTCTTTCCCCGTAGCATGGGGATGGGATAATTGTCATAGACTGCAAAAGTCCACATTCCTGACCAGCCTTTGTACTGCACAGGCAGTTCAGCTGTAGGCAAGTCTACAGATTTTGACATGAAGGGGTAAATTGTCACTTGGGCCTCTGGGTTGATGAACTTAGGGTCCACTAAGGATTGGTGGATAGGTGACACTTGTGCCCCCGTGTCTCTCCACGCGATAACCTTCTTTCCGCCCACTCTCAAAGTTTCCCTTTGCTCCAAGGGTATTTGAGAGGCATCTGGGCCTGGGGATCTTTGGTGTGATGGTGGTGTAATGAACTGCACTCGGTTGGAGTTCTTGGGGCAGTTAGCCTTTATATGTCCCAGTTCATTACATTTAAAGCATCGCCCAGCTGACTGGTCACTCCCCTTGCTAGTAGTTTTTTTCTTTTCTGCCACTTCCACTCATCTGGCTCCAATCTCCCCCTCCTCGGTTACAGTTTTGGGCTTCCCATCTAGGATGTACCTTTCTATTTCCTCAGGAACACCCTCTAAGAACTGTTCCATTTGCATTAGGAGGGACAGCTCGTCCAGAGATTTAATATTTGCTCCTGATATCCAGGCATCCCAATTCTTTCCAACGTGGCAGGCGTGTCAGGTAAATGACACCTCTGGTTTCCACTTTAGGGCTCTGAACCGCCGACGGGCATGCTCAGGTGTTAGCCCCATTGTGATTCTGGCCTTGGTTTGAAAAAGTTTATAACTGTTCATGTGTTCCTTAGGCATTTCAGCCGCCACCTCTGCTAAGGGTCCACTGAGCTGTGGCCTCAGCTCTATCATGTACTGGTCTGTAGAGATGTTGTACCCATGGCAGGTCCTTCCAAATTTTCCAAGAAGGCCTCAGTGTCATCACCTGCCTTGTAGGTGGGAAATTTCCTGGGATGGGAAACAGTACCTGGAGAAGGGTTGTTAGGGTTGGCTGGGTCATTCTGCTTAGCCTTTGCTAATTCCAGTTCATGCTTTCTCTCTTTTTCCCTCTCTTCCATGTCTTTTTCTTTTATCTCTAGCTCTCTCTTGTGGGCCGCCACTTTGGTTTTCTCTTCTCTTTCTCTTATCTCCATCTCTTTTTTTCTTATCTCCATCTCTTTTTGTCTCATTTCTATCTCTTTTTGTTTCCTGTCCATGTCTCGGCTGTGGTCAGCTTCTTTGGCTTGTTCTTCTGCATCCAGTCTTGCCCGTTCCTTGGAACTCATTGTTCCTGCTTTCTTGTGCTGGCTGCGCCCTCTGCAGCTTACTGCCTGGAATGTTGCAGCCCAGACTGCTTCCTCAGGGCTGCTTGGTTAACAGAGACTTCTAACTATCTATGCCCGAAGAGTTAGAAAGAAAAAAAAAACATTTGCAAATGTTTTTTGCTGGTGTCTGCTGGCTCACAGCTTGCCGCCTTTTTAACAAAGACTTTTGTTAAAGAACTTAACACCTCTGCCTTCAGGCTGCCTCCCTCAGCCAGAAAGGAGAGAAGAGGGGAAAAAAAATTCACTGGCTGTGGTTTTAAAATCCACTCCTCTCAGCCTGCTTTCAAGCAGCTAGCAAGGAGAGAGAAAAAAATCCTACTGGCTTTTGCTTTTAATCCCACTGCTGTGCCACCATGTCAAGGTATTATTCCCACTTTGAACTTTAGCGTCCAGAAAGTGGGAACCTGCATGTACCCCTCTAAACTTAATTCCTAGCTTAGATCTGATAGCGCTGCCACCAACCAAAAATATAGTGTTTTGGTACACTTCCGATCCCCCAAAAACCTTCCCTGGGGGACCCAAGACCCAAATCCCTTGGGTCTTAAAACAGAGAGAACTAAACCATTCCCCCTCCTTCCCCCTCCCAGACTTTTCCTGAGAGGTACACTGATGCAAACTCCTTGGATCCTAAAACAGAGAGGAATTAACCTTTCCTCCTCCTTCTCTTCCCCCACCACTCCCTGGTGAGTCCAGATCCAATCCCCTTGAGTCTTACACAAGGAAAAAAAAAATTAATCAGGTTCTGAAAAAAGAAAGCTTTTAATTAAAGAGAGAAAAAATAAAAATTATCTCTGTAAAATCAAGATGGAAAATGTTTACAGAGTCTTCAGCTTATATAGACTAGAGGGATTCCGCCCCCCGCCAGCCTAAGATACAAGTTACAGCAAACACAGGTAAAATATCCTTCCAGCAAAATACACATTTGCAAATAAAGAAAACAAACATAAAGACTAATCTGCCTTCTATCTAATACTTACTATTTTGAACATGAGAGACTGTTTCAGAAAAATTGTAGAAAGATCTGATTGCACGTCTGGCCCCTCTTAGCTCCAAGAGAGAACAAAGAACAAAACAAACAGCACAAACAAAGACTTCCCTCCACCAAGATTTGAAAGTATCTTGTCCCCTGATTGGTCCTTTGGTCAAATGTCAGCCAGGTTCATTGAGCTTGTTAACCCTTTACAGGTAAAAGAGACATTAACATGTACCTATCTGTTTATGACAGGAGCGCCCACTGAAGTCAATGGAAGTTGTACCTGCTGATTACGGGGCTGAAATCAGTGGGATTCCTTGCAGAGTAAGGTACTTTTTGGGTGTAAGTGTATCAGAATTGGGCTGATAATAATCTTTGACACCAATGTACCTTTACCTTGTACTTTTAATTGTGGAGATGAAAAACCAATACATGGCAATTGAGCATGTTTGCCTTTTTCCATTATTTATTTGGCAGCACTCTGTGCTTAGCCTAACAGATTAGTAAAGGCCAATAATTTTTTTTAGTATGACTTCAGATCTATTAAAAATCTCTCTCTCTCTGTAGCTACATATAATCAGTGTACACATTATTCTGACAGAAACATTGGCAGCCATGGTGTTAGAATGTCTCCTTGGTTCCGTAGAACATCCAGAGATGATATGAGAAGAGAGCTAACCAGGAAGCTAGAGATGTGATTCCAAATACAGTAGCTGTCTTGTGCTTTGCAGCTGACAGCTGGGTTCAGGTTAGGGGTGTCCCTGATGGGGTGAGTGGCTTTAATTCAGGAAAGGTGGTGAGGGGTGGAGAACCTTGAGCAATGGAGACCATTTCTAGAAGGGAAGTTGAAGCCTCTGGTTGTGGCCATCCTTCTTGAGACCACAAAGAGAATAGCAGTATCCAGAGCAAAGCTGTGAAAGGAACCTTATTCTTATATTTTTACTTTCTTTAAACGAAGGAAATTAAAACACACCGCTAAAAAAAAGTTAAAAAGTTATGAAGTGGCTGTCTAAAACACTAGGATCTCAAATTCTCCCCTTTACTCTGGCTTTACATCAGTGTAGTACATTTTTAAACTATGCCAAGAGACTTCAGAGAGCCCAGTAATAGTGTGAGAGTTTAGTTTTAATATTTTTGTTGACACATTGCAGCAGAAAGAAAGTATCAGCATGACTATTAGCAGCGGCCTAGTGAAAATATTGTTCATGTACATGTAAGGGTAAGTATAAGTGTGAAAGATGTGCAGCGTGGGTCTAACAAGTACAATACACATCTAGAGAAACAGATCGGATTTCTCTAAGTTGCAAAATTGTTTTTGTGAGTGACCTGACCCCAAAGGACTTCAGAAGCCTGAAATGCCCAGAGTAGATGATAGTGCCGTGAATTTCAGCTGTCAACTTCCCCCCGCCCACTACATTTTTGTGAATTTAGTTCTTGTGAAAGGTGCTGGGCTACTTGCGCTGGAGCAGTGAAGTGCTCTTCTTAGGGCTTGTCTACACTGGCAATTTACAGCACTGCAACTTTCCCACTCAGGGGTGTGAAAAAACAACCCCCGGAGCGCAGCAAGTTTCAGCGCTGTCAAGTGCTAGTGTAGGCAGTGCACCAGCGCTGGGAGCTGCGTCATGACCACACAAGCCATGTTAAAGTGCTGCTATGGCAGTGCTTTAGCGTTGCCAGTGTAGACTAGCCCTTTACTGATGCTGCAGCAGTGCACATTGCCCCTTGTGTATTCCTTTTTATTGTACCTCAACCCTGATGTGATGGCAATATGTTTATGGGCTAAAGGGTAGTTTGGCCTCTATGGCCAGGAAAGTTTCTGCACTGAGGCTACCACTAACTATGCCTATTATGATAATAACTTTGTGATTCTGGGCCCAGTCTGAGAAGCTTTAACAGAGACCATCTGCTCATTTCACAAAGCTCATCGTGCAGTAACAGCTTTTGGTCACTGCTGATCAGGGCTGGTTTTGAACATGCAGTGGAGAAGTATAGTAAAAGCCTGTGTATCCCATTTTTCTATAGCATTGTACCATCTGGTCCCTATAACTCTCTGAATTTTGGGGGGGTTTTGTTGTCAAACTTTTATAGCACTATGTGTTGAAAATATCAATGCTGCCAGCCCCAAACATTCAAAATATCAGTCAATTGACTTAAAAACAAAACAAATTGTAAAACTAATAAATGTGTGGTTCGCTTTATTTGCTTTCTGAACCCTTTGAGTTCACATTTTCAAGTTCTTATCTCTGCAGCTATGAGGGATATTGATTTACTTTTGTTTCAGAGAGGAAAGCTGAGACTCCTCAAACTGAGGTTTTAAGGATCACAGAATCATAGACGACTAGGATTGGAAGAGACCTCAGGAGGTCATCTACTCCAACCCTCTGCTCAAAGCAGGACCCACCCCAACTAAATCATCCCAGCCAGGACTTTTCTCAAACCAGGCCTTAGCAAACATCCTGAGACTCACAATAAGAACACCAGGGTTTGCAACACGGAAATACTCTTCTAGGAGTATGTGCGCACTTCAGTTAACTTGGAGTATAAGAACTCTTAATGTGTTCATGAAATCAAAATGTCACCATGTAGATGGCAGTGGGAAAGATGGCCTCTATCACAGAGCTTAGCAACTCTGGCCTTTTGTAGAAGAGATCTTAATGCTTATTTGCAGTCTTTAGGAAAGAGCAAGTGAGCGTCTAATTATGATTGTGGATCAGAAATATGTATTACACAAGAAAAACATAGGGATGCCTACCAAGCTGGTCAAAAGTTGCAGACAGGGTTAGGAGATGGCCCAGATGCACCAATGGAAAATTCTGTGTGTGAAAATGCTTCCAAAGCACCTGATCCAATGTAATAAGCCTTACCAGTGACCAGATCTATTGCTGAATAAAAACCATTCTCATATTGGTGTAGTCTGTCTGACATTCAGTGCAACAGAACTTGATAAGGCTTCCAAAATAATTTGTTTAAAGGGTTCCTGCTTTATACCTTCCTGGTTTGTCAGCTCAATATGCAAACGGAACCTTTATTAAAAGCCATGCTTCATGTAACAGGAGTAAGATGTCTTTAAAGTTGTTGATTTATTAGTCAAAAAACTGTGTGCACATTGTAATTTAATTACATGGCTTTTGAAACTATTATGTATTGGCTGACCACAGCCAGTATCTTATAATATAGCTCAACAATAATACTTTTATGACCTTAAGCTGAAAGGTGCTAGACATGCAAAGTCATTCTTTTTCTACATTATCGTTGATCTTAGCATTGCAGTGTCCTTAAATACCTGTCACCTGGCTGCTAGATACTATGGTGATGGGGTCATTAGAAACTGCTAAAACCATATCCTAATTAATACAGGTTTCTAAGTTGTTGATCCATAAGCGGAGTTCACTACTGCCTATTTGCTAAACCTCCAAGAGCAAAGGTTTGTTTTCATTCTGTCAGGAAAAACATGATGTGCTCTCTTTTTTAGAAAGAATCTAATGCTCCTAGAGTCATGGACTTCAACAGACACACTGATAACCTTCATCATCTCAAGAGACATCTACAAACCCATTGTAAACTAGCCCTTAAGGTTTGTGTGATCACTGTGTCCAGTGTTTAGACTATATGTATAAACAGCATATGGTGTTCATGAAACAAAGTAAATACTATGAAATGATTGTCTATTGAGTTCAGCTGGAGAATCTATGAGCTGCTTTAATTTTAGTTTTGGGACAAGAATACTCTGCCACATTCTTCATCGCCTCCATACTGCATGTATTACCATACAGTACAGCTTGATTTTACATTTAGCAGGCTAGTATGCTGGGCCTTGAAGACGAGCCTTAATAGACTTAACACATGAAAATCCTGCTCCAGTTTAAAATATCAAATTGTAGCAGTACGTGGCAATTCTCCAGCAGTATGACGCTTCATTCTAATTCTCCACTGCAAGGCAGTACTCGGAGACCTGAGCTCTGGGCAGAAACCACAAGGTTTGTGTGGTGGCTGCTTTACTACTGGCCAATAGTTTTCTTAATAACTCAAAAAGACCCATGCTGTGAAGATGCTGGCAGCAGTTGGCAGGCCTGGAAGTGGCTCATAGAGGGGCAGGTCAATCTTTTTTTCTCCTCCTTTTCTTGTAAGAAGAGGCAGTACATAGCTTTTAATCTGTTATTCACTTTCACCTCTCCATAGGACCCCAAAATTGTTTGGAGGCATAGGGCTAATCTTGGGGAAGCTAAACACATAGAAAAACACCCAGCGTGGTATTTCTGTGGATCCCACACTGAGGGGATGCTATTTCTACAGCTTGGATGTGAGGTTCAGCAGGAGCAAGGGAAAGTCTCTCCAGATGATGTTACTGTGCTATATGAGCAAAGCCCACAGGTAAGTGGGGAACAAGACCTGGGAGATGGGTTGGAAACAGGAGGGAGCACGGGCTATAATGGCAGAGAGGAAGGAGGGTCAGGGCAAAGCTGGGAGGCAAGATCAAACCAGTATCTTAGATGCCTATATACAAATGCAAGAAGTATGGGTAATAAGCAGGAAGAACTGGAAGTGCTAATAAATAAATACAACTATGACATTATTGGCATTACTGAAACTTGGTGGGATAATACACACGACTGGAATGTTGGTGTGGATGGGTATAGTTTGCTCAGGAAGGATAGACAGGGGAAAAAGGGAGGAGGTGTTGCCTTATATATTAAAAATGTACACACTTGGACTGAGGTGGAGATGGACATAGGAGATGGAAGGGTGGAGAGTCTCTGGGTTAGGCTAAAAGGGGTAAAAAACACAGGTGATGTTGTGCTGGGAGTCTACTACAGGCCACCTAATCAGGCGGAAGAGGTGGATGAGGCTTTTTTCAAACAACTAACAAAATCATCCAAAGCCCAAGATTTGGTGGTGATGGGGGACTTCAATTATCCAGATATATGTTGGGAAAATAACACCGCGGGGCACAGACGATCCAATAAGTTCCTGGACTGCATTGCAGACAACTTTTTATTGCAGAAAGTTGAAAAAGCTACTAGGGGGGAAGCTGTTCTAGACTTGATTTTAACAAATAGGGAGGAACTTGTTGAGAATTTGAAAGTAGAAGGAAGCTTGGGTGAAAGTGATCATGAAATCATAGAATTTGCAATTCTAAGGAAGGGTAGAAGGGAGTACAGCAGAATAGAGACAATGGATTTCAGGAAGGCGGATTTTGGTAAGCTCAGAGAGCTGATAGGCAAGGTCCCATGGGAATTAAGACTGAGAGGAAAAACAACTGAGGAAAGTTGGCAGTTTTTCAAAGGGACGCTATTAAGGGCCCAAAAGCAAGTTATTCCAATGGTTAGGAAAGATAGAAAATGTGGCAAAAGACCACCTTGGCTTACCCTTGAGATCTTGCGTGACCTACAAAATAAAAAGGCGTCATATAAAAAATGGAAACTAGGTCAGATCACGAAGGATGAATATAGGCAAATAACACAGGAATGCAGAGGCAAGATTAGAAAAGCAAAGGCACAAAATGAACTCAAACTTGCTATGGGAATAAAGGGAAACAAGAAGACTTTTTATCAATACATTAGAAGCAAGAGGAAGACTAAGGACAGGGTAGGCCCACTGCTCAATGAGGAGGGGGAAACAGTAACGGGAGACTTGGAAATGGCAGAGATGCTTAATGACTTCTTTGTTTCGGTCTTCACTGAGAAGTCTGAAGGAATGTCTAGTATAGTGAATGCTTACGGGAAGAGGGTAGGTTTAGAAGAGAAAATAAGGAAAGAGCAAGTAAAAAATCACTTAGAAAAGTTAGATGCCTGCAAGTCACCAGGGCCTGATGAAATGCATCCTAGAATACTCAAGGAGTTAATGGAAGAGGTATCTGAGCCTCTAGCTATTATCTTTGGGAAATCATGGGAGACGGGGGAGATTCCAGAAGACTGGAAGGGGGCAAATATAGTGCCCATCTATAAAAAGGGAAATAAAAACAACCCAGGAAACTACAGACCAGTTAGTTTAACTTCTGTGCCAGGGAAGATAATGGAGCAAGTAATCAAAGAAATCATCTGCAAACACTTGCAAGGTGGTAAGGTGATAGGGAATAGCCAGCATGGATTTGTAAAGAACAAATCGTGTCAAACTAATCTGATAGCGTTCTTTGATAGGATAACGAGCCTTGTGGATAAGGGAGAAGCGGTGGATGTGATATACCTAGACTTTAGTAAGGCATTTGATACAGTCTCTCATGATATTCTTATAGATAAGCTAGGAAAGTACAATTTAGATGGGGCTACTATAAGGTGGGTGCATAACTGGCTGGATAACCGTACTCAGAGAGTAGTTGTTAATGGCTCCCAATCCTGCTGGAAAGGTATAACAAGTGGGGTTCCACAGGGTTCTGTTTTGGGACCGGTTCTGTTCAATATCTTCATCAACGATTTAGATGTTGGCATAGAAAGTACGCTTATTAAGTTTGCGGACGATACCAAACTGGGAGGGATTGCAACTACTTTGGAGGACAGGGTCAAAATTCAAAATGATCTGGACAAGTTGGAGAAATGGTCAGAGGTAAACAGGATGAAGTTCAATAAAGATAAATGCAAAGTGCTCCACTTAGGAAGGAACAATCAGTTTCACACATACAGAATGGGAAGAGACTGTCTAGGAAGGAGTATGGCAGAAAGAGATCTAGGGGTCATAGTAGACCACAAGCTTAATATGAGTCAACAGTGTGATACTGTTGCAAAAAAAGCAAAGGTGATTCTGGGATGCATTAACAGGTGTGTTGTAAACAAGACACGAGAAGTCATTCTTCCGCTTTACTCTGCGCTGGTTAGGCCTCAACTGGAGTATTGTGTCTAGTTCTGGGCACCGCATTTCAAGAAAGATGTGGAGAAATTGGAGAGGGTCCAGAGAAGAGCAACAAGAATGATTAAAGGTCTTGAGAACATGACCTATGAAGGAAGGCTGAAGGAATTGGGTTTGTTTAGTTTGGAAAAGAGAAGACTGAGAGGGGACATGATAGCAGTTTTCAGGTATCTAAAAGGGTGTCATCAGGAGGAGGGAGAAAACTTGTTCACCTTAGCCTCCAATGATAGAACAGAAACAATGGGCTTAAACTGCAGCAAGGGAGATTTAGGTTGGACATTAGGAAAAAGTTCCTAACTGTCAGGGTAGTTAAACACTGGAATAGATTGCCTAGGGAAGTTGTGGAATCTCCATCTCTGGAGATATTTAAGAGTAGGTTAGATAAATGTCTCTCTGGGATGGTCTAGACAGTATTTGGTCCTGCCATGAGGGCAGGGGACTGGACTCGATGACCTCTCGAGGTCCCTTCCAGTCCTAGAGTCTATGAGTCTATGTCCAGAAGGCCCTTTTAGAAGGGCTCACTCCTGGGTGGGACTGAGACACCACAATTCTCCTCGGAGTCAATGGGAGTGGTAGGTGCCCCTCCCATCTCAACCTCAGACCCAGAGCTGGCACCTATGTGAGAATGAACGTGTGTGCAAAGGTATCTGCCAGTTCAGCTTTTCATCTTGTTCTTTAAATTAAACAGATTTTTCAAATTCCTTGACCAGTTGTTCTGATCATGGGCAATGTTTAATACAGGCCAGGAAGAGCAAATGGCTATTGTCAGCTGTGGGGACATTGGAGCACATGGCACTGCCTCAAAAGGAAAAGAAAAGCCAATGCAACAATACAGGAACAAAACTTCCAGTTTTTATTAAAATAAAACAACCTTTTATGTCTTTCAGTCCATTCCTTTGAGGAATGGCTTACTACAGTCATCTTCTAATGTAGGGTTATTCTTGTCTCCATTGGGGAAAAAAACCCATCTGTAATATACGAGTATTTGTTCATTTCCTGACAGCTGGGGTGGAACAGAAAAGGGCAGTGCAATGTTCCTACATCAGTAAAGAATGAGGTGCCCATCAATGCTGTTTTTCTTAAATGATACCCAGTATTAGGAATCCATCCAGCTGTACGCTACACGCTGAACTGAACTAGCTACACAGCGAAGAAGGAGCAGCAAGGGGCAGAGAGCTCCCAGATGCTCATGATATGAAAATTTTGATTCAGTAAACAAAAAATGTTTGAGTTTTTGTGGCACAGACTTTTTGTTTAAATGCAGTGATCTTTTGGAATGAAAACTAGGGGGAAGGGAGGGATGGACAGTTGTAACCTGGGTCTGAGAAGATCATCTCTTCCCAAGATTATTCCCTAACATGTGGGACAGCTGCTGCTTTGGGGCTTGATCCCCAAAGTCCATGGAAAGTCTCCCATTGACTTAATGGGTTTGGATCAAACCCTTTGTATAGAGCTGCAGTCTTCAAAGTACAACTGCAGAAAACTACAGACATGAGTGTCTGCAACTATTCCCATCCTGCCTTACCGTAAGGCTACCCCTACTGGGCAGGTGCTTTTAATTTTTGCTTAAATGTTAAACAGTCTTTAAAACACAGGAAGGAGGCAGCTAACAGAGGAACACATTTTTTAAGCCATATGCAAATATGAGCAAAGGAAAAGAAGTTGACGTTCAGTATCATTAACAAGGTTGTCCATGTATAGTTATGTCATCAGGGCTAAGGTGCAAAGCCTACTATTGTAGATATGCATGTTTACTAAATAATGCATAAAGAGCAAGAGCACGAGTCAGACCTGTCAGCAGGCGGCCCAGATTATGGTTCCCAATTTAAAAAATAAATAAATAATCACTATTTATTAAAAGACCAGGGAATAGGGATAAATCTGCCGTTCTGCTGGCCAAGGCAGGCCTCTCTCCCCCATCTTTCAACTTTCCCCTTTACATTTTGAGATGTACACCCCATGGAGGTGCCACATAGATTGAATGCATTGTGCACAGGGAATAAGGGGTTTGGGACATTCTCAGCACAGAGTAGGGCTGCCAGGAAGCTTATGTACAGTAAATGGCACCCTTATTTCCCCCGGCAATGGGCCCTTAGGATGAATTCTCTCTCCAAATTTTTTTTTCTTGTTAGCGGACACAGTGGAAACCTGGCTTAAGCAACTGCTCCTTGGGGGCTGCCCAAAATCAGTTGCTTAATGAAAGCAGCCTTCTACAAAAGAGGGAGCAGAAGAGTACTCCATGTTGTTTTTAGTTACTCAAGAAGGACAGTCTCTTGCACAGGTCTTACTGTATACCCTGATTTATGTTCGTTCCATAGGGTTTTGTTTCAGATCTGGAACTCTCTCATTTGCTAGTTCAGTGCTGCTGGCTAAATCTTTTAGTTGTTTGCAGTCAACACCTCCTCTTGTCTTCCAGGTTCACTGCTGGCTGACGCCACACCCCAGCTGTGTCTAGTGGGGAGGAGGTACCCAGTCCCTGAGAACTGTCACCATTTGGGGATCTGGTGGTTTCCTCTAGCTGGTGCAACTGTCTGCTTGCAGCTCGCTGCTGCTGTTCCTTTAGCTCTGTGTAGGAGCGGGAAAAAGTGTGAAAGATGGAAGTGACTGGAAAAGCCATCAGCAAAATACCACTCAAGATACTGCTCAGGGCTACTACCTGTCCCGGGATGCTCCGAGGTACCATGTCTCCATAGCCTACAGTTGTCATGGAGATTACAGCCCACCAATAGCTGGTGGGAATGCTAGTGAATTCTTGCTTGGCTCCAAGTTCGCTCTCTGCCAAATAAACCAGTGGAGAAAAGAGGGCCATGGCAACACAAAGGAAGAGGAGGAGGAGTCCAAATTCCCTGGTGCAGCGGCGCACAGTGAGCCCCAGTGTCTGCAGTCCCAGTGAATGGCGTGCCAGCCTCATGACATACAGGATGCGGAGAGCCCGCAAGAAGCGTAGAACCAGGCCCACTCGCTCAAAGTACTTGTTTCCTGCTCCACTGCCAGGCTTCCTGTTGCTGTTTTTGGCAGAGACCATATCCACTATCAGAGAGATGTAGAAAGGCAAGATGGCTAAGATATCGATGATGTTGAGGGGGGTCTTCAGGAAGGCGCACTTGCTTTCTGCCTGAATGGAGCGCAGGAGGAACTCAAAGGAAAACCAAGCAACGCAAATTGTCTCCAACACAAAGATGTCGTAGCACTTCTGAGAACATTCACCCTAACAGGAGGTGGAGAAAACAGAAAAGAATAAAAGACAAGGGATTTAGCCAAAGGACCAACAAATAAAGGTTTAACAGTGTTTCTTAAAGACACCTTCCAGTGTAGTTTAAAACTTATCCAAATCACTGGTAACAAAGAGAAAATAAATCACAGAAAACTTTTAGAATGGGTAATTGAAAACCAGAATAACTGACGTCAAGACAGAACACTGATGGCTTGACAGGCTGCCGATGTAGACCTGCCCTCGGTCTTCATTAGAAACTTGCATTGCTGCACCACTGTAGCCCTTCTGGTGAAGGCACTCTAAGCCAGTGGGAAACATTGCTCCCATTGGCTTAATAACTCCACTGCTGTGAGAGGCGGTACCTATGTTGGTAGGAGAAGCTGTCCCACTGATGTAGTACTGTCTACACCAACACTTAGGTTGGTATAACTACGTTGCTCGGATGTGTGGATTATTTACACAACTGAGCAATGTAGTTATACGAAGTAAATCTGTAGTGTAGATCAAAGCTGAGACTAATGTCCTGATCCTGCAGTGAGCTCTGTGTGGTACTACACCCAAAATATGAAGATGTTGAAAGAATGATGAGTCACACTTTGTATTAAAGTTTCATTTATAAATAATTCCTACAGAGTTAGATTTTTAATAAATAATTGACTTCCACCAATCAACATGCTGTTGATAACTGTGGCTTATGACAATCTATAATGCTTTTAAATGACGTGCTTAGAATAGTCTATAACATTATTCACAGGTGTAACATGCTTAACAATCTTAATAATTTATTAACCTTCTATAAAAACTACTTGGAACAGTGAGTATTTCTAAAAAATAAAAATCACCAGCCCCCAACTCTGTTTGGTTTTTTCGAGGAAAAAGATGTTTTTAGCTATTTACTTACTTATAACTAATCATAACAATTTTCCTTCACACTGTTAGGGGCAGCGAATTATTTGAATAAATTCCTTCCAATGCAGACTGGCTTAATGGAAAATGAGCTTTTTAATCACAAAAGCTGCAAACAAACTAACCTCTGAGCACTTGGGCAGCAATGAATAATAATAATGATTGTCCTTTGATTGCTAATCTCACCTTGCAACTACACTGCTAATTCACAGCTAAATTGCTGCTATTAACTTTCATTCCAGTGGTAATCACCTTGAGTATATAAACACATACTGATTTACTTAGGATCACAGAACTGTTCTCATAATTAAATATTCATGCTGAAATGTTAAAGTTTTACAGCAGCTTTTGGAGGAGTGGAGGGGGCACTTGTTTTAGCACCAGTGTAAGACATCTTATTTGTTTGACTTCAGGGGGGTTCATGAACTTTTATGTATTGATATAACAACTCCTGTAGCCACAGATAGTATGCAATTATCCTCTTCTCTCATTCCATTTTAAATTATATTTGACCTATATTTATCACTCATTTAAATGTGTCTTTTTGTCATGGGCGGGGGGGAACTTCCACTGTGGGGAGGCTAGCCTGCCGGCCCCACCCCCTTCTGCCCGAGACCTCATCCCCCACAGCCCTCAAACTTGCCCTCCCATAACCGGAGCTCTGAGCACTCCCCTCCCCTCGTGACCAGGGGAGCCATCTCAGGACCAGCCTTCCCAGCCCCATGCCAGGCCACTCCAGGCCTGCCCCCCGGTAGCTGAAGCCAGGAGCCCTGAGCCCCCACTGGGCCCTGGAGTTCTTATAGAATGGTGGTGGTGGGGAACCTCAAAGAAAAAGGTTGAGAACCCCTGCTCTTGGCCTCTCTGGAGCACACACCCTGCCATTTTATTTGCTTTTTTACTGCCCCTGGTAGTTGAACTTTTTTTTTTTTTTTTTAAGATGGAGGGCGGCGGAAGAGGCATCAGCTGTGCAAGCTGGTCCTGACCTTGTCTATGAACATGCTAGGATATTTGTGCATATAAACAGCTGTGCCCCCACATACACCATATCCCTGTTTAACTGCACAGCTGGCAACTTAAAGACATCTTTTACTATATAGGGCCATGGTCATAACTTTATATCTATGGAGGCCTTTATACTGTTGTCTTTAATTTGATTTTTGTTACCTTTTCTTTTCATCACATCCCAGTGCAGCAAAGCACATACTCCTCATGGAAGACTATTTTCAGGCTGGATTCGAAGACTCTAAGTGGGAATTTTTCCCCATTGGTAAGCCTGGGATTTCTTTATTGTTTTGTCTTCCTTTTCCTTCCCAGGTTACTCAGAAGATAACACCTCTCACATGCTGCTTGGAAGCCTTATGTCATTAAGAGTAACGGAGAAGCTTGGGACCACAGCTCTGAGCGGGAATTAGATGGGTATCCTCTAGTTACCCCTCTGCAGTATTCCTATTACTCCTATGAATATTTATAGTTGGTGGTGCTGCACAGGGCCGCACACTGTATAACATTGGTGGGTGTACCTCATGGAAGTTAAGAGTTGGAAGGGACAGCAGGAGGTCACCTAGTCCAACCCCCTGCTCAAAGCAGGACCAGTCCCCAACTAAATCAACCCAGCCAGGGCTTTGTCATGCCTGACCTTAAAAACCTTTAAGGAGGGCGATTCCACCACCTCCCTAGGTAACCCATTCCAGTGCTTCACCACCCTCCTAGTGACAAAGTTTTTCCTAATATCCAACCTAAACCTCCTCCACTGCAACTTGAGACCATTACTCCTTGTTCTGTCATCTAGTACCACTGAGAACAGTCCAGATCCATCCTTTTTGGAACCCCTTTTCATGTAGTTGAAAGCAGCTATCAAATCCCCCCTCATTCTTCTCTTCTGGAGACTAAACAATCCCAGTTCCCTCAGCCTCTCCTCATAAGTCATGTGCTCCAGAGCCCTAATCATTTTTGTTGCCCTCCTCTAGTCTCTTTCCAATTTTTCCACATCCTTCTTGTAGCATGGGGCCCAAAACTGGACACAGTACTCCAGATGAGGCCTCACCAATGTCGAATAGAGGGGAATGATCACATTCCCTTGATCTGCTGGCAATGCTCTTACTTATACAGCCCAAAATGCCATTAGCCTTTTTGGCAACAAGGGCACACTGTCGCCTCAAAACCCCTAGGTCCTTTTCTGCAGAACTGCTGCCTAACCATTCGGTCCGTAGGCTGTAGCAGTGCATGAGATTCTTCCATCCTAAGTGCAGGACTCTGCATTTGTCCTTGTTGAACCTCATCAGATTTCTTTTGGCCCAATCCTCCAATTTGTCTAGGTCCCTCTGTATGCTATTCCTATCCTCCAGTGTATCTAGCACTCCTCCCAGTTTAGTGTCATCTGCAAACTTGCTAAGGGTGCAGTCCACGCCATCCTCCAGATCATTAATGAAGCTATTGAACAATACCTTGGTTGCCTCCAGGAACAAAAATATTAATAATGGCTCTTATGCAGACAAACACACAAAATAAAACCAATGCAATTTTACTTAAAAGTTATCCTAACAACATACAACAGGAAGTGCAATAGGTTAATGTAGCTTAAGCTCTTGGTGCTGCAAGGGAAAAGCTAATGGCTGCACCTTTTAACAGCAAGCTGCAACATAAGCCTAACCAACAGTCATGGGCTTCAGTGAAGCCACTCTTCAGGGAGACTAGCCCCAGTTCCCCCCTTCCCCCAGCCCGTGGCCCAAGCCCTGAGGCCCCCCCGCTTGGTCAGAGGAGCTCCCAGCCAGCTGAAGCCCCGCGACCCCCTGCCCAGAGTCTCAGGCCAACTGCAGCTGCGCCGCACCCCCCCCACACTCCCCCCAACCACCTGGACAAAAGCATGTGTCTCTCAGACGCTCCTCTGGAAGAAGCTTTGCTATGCCCCATGCAGGCCCTGGGGTGGCTGAAAAGGCAGTATAATTAAAAAAAATATCAAAAACTTGCCCCCAAAACCCTGCAACCAGGGGTCCAGCGGCTGCAGCGGTGCCAAGGGAGACTGAGCCTCCTATGGCCTATTATACCCACTCTTATAGATAGATCTACCCTGTCCCTAAGTGAGCACTGTTCCTTACACTTCTGGTCCGGGGGCCTTCTCTTGCAGCGGTGTATTGGGCAAGCAGGATTTCAGGTAGTGGCAGATTAGCAACGGGGCTGACAGGGCCTATGTGCAGGGGCCCCGGCCAACTGGGGAACCCTCGAAAAAAATCCACCACCAGGTGGCAGAAGCCCAGAGGAAGCACTGGGCAGGCAGGGGAAGCCTCAGTGCCCCAACTCCTCCCCAGCATAAGTGCCAGGTGGGTGGGGTAGGGGAAACTCCCGCACTCCAACCCCAGCTGTGACCCTGGGACGGGAGGAGATCTTGTTCCATGCATGGCCTCAGGGCTGGGGGAGCTCTCACTCCACGCTGCGGTCCTGGAGCCATGGCTGGGGGGACAGAGCTTCTCTAGTCTTGTGGGGGGCACTGGAGGAGATTCAGGAGATGAGAGTTCAATGCCTGGCTCTGGCACAGAGTTCCTGTGTAGCCATGTGCAAGTCACTTGGAGCTAGATCCTCACAGCTATTTAGGCACCTAACACCTCTTGATTTGGGCCTAAATCCCCCCTGTAAAATCAAGGTAATAATCGCTCACAGCTTTTGTCTATTTAGTTTGTAAACTCAAGATGGCAGGGCCCAGCTCTGACCAAAAGAGCTCAGCACACTGGGTAGTCGGAGCTTTTGACAATCTGACTGCAGGTTGTACAGCATCTAGAACAACCAGGTGCTGCCATAATACAACTAAGTAGTAATGACAAACGGATGTGTCAAATATCATTAAGTCTGATGAAGATTAAAAACAATGTAACAAATGTTCCATTGATCTGTTCCTGATCGGGGGTGGGGTGGGTTGTGTGTGTGTGTGTGAGAGAGAGCGAGACTTTCCTTACTTGATAAGATTTGGCTGTCATTGGTTAGAATAGGCATCTTTTTAAGTAAGAGTCCAATTCAATTGCATTTGGGTTCCAGTTCCAAATACTACTTTGAGTGAGTTTAGGCCATCTTATTTTCTACATCTCAGCAGCAGCACAAGAGCCAGTAACACAAAGGTTGGAAGCAACAACGAAGTCTCTTTTAAATCCATCCTTCTGTGTGCCTCCATAACTGCTGGGTCCTGAGCAGCTGCGAAGAGCACTGAGCTGTGTTGCACTGCAGTTCACCCTGAACTATGAGGATTGATAGCCCTTGTAAATGTCATCCTCACAAGTGTCAGTGCAGATGCTATAGAAACGAGCCAGAGTCTGCTCTGCAGTCTTGCCACAAAAAAACCTAACTGTAGCGCTTGGAATTTACCAAACACCCGCTTCATATAAACATGGCAGGGACTGAGACAATACAGACAGGGCTTGTTTCCCATAAGTAGCAGCTGTGCAGCAGTATAGCATGTAAATCACCAACAAAGCAGAACTCAGCTGGGGCTGAGACTGAGTCCACGCCAAAGACGTTTATGTACAGCTGGTTCAGCTTCCATGGGGAACGCCAGCACACAGAATTTGCGCTTTTAGCTGAAAGGAGCTGTCCAAGAGCCATAGGGTGGTCTCATAAAGCAGTGGAATTCAGAAATGTTCAGGGAGATGTCCCCCTTTTAGGTTGTGCTCCTATAATTACACCTCTCCTGGAACTAGTGGAAAATTAAAACATGAAGCACTTAACAGCTGGGAGCAAGATTGTAACCCAGGATTTACAGCATCTTGGAAAAGATGTGTTCCTGCTACCCCTATCCCTTCCTGTCTTTTTTTTAAGCTTGTCCCAACGCCCTTTTCTAATACTTGCCATTATCACACTGGCTCAAACACCTTGTTAGCCTCATTTTTAAAATCTGATCCCTTGCAAAATTTTTATGCTTGTTTGCCTCCCTCTGTTTTATCTCTTCCATTCCCCATCCTTTTAGCTTTGTTTTCTCCCCCATCTTTCCACTTTTTGTTGCTTCTCCTTCATTGCCCCATATTTTTTCTTCAGCTGCTTTCCCCTGCTGTGATCTCCAGCCCTATGGTTTTTTTTTGGTAAAGCTGGTTCCTGTCTTCCACTTTTTTCCCAAAGCTGGTCTTTCTGATTTTCCTTCTTTCCCCTTTATCATGTGGTGTAAAGGGAGGTAAAGGGTCTTCTGCCTCGCCTCTGGCTGAATGTGCCATCCTGCTGGTTGCCTGCTGCTGCCACGATCTCTGCACCAAAATACTGAAATGCTGTCTCTTTCTGCCTTTGCACAGCACAGAGAGAGCATCTCAAGGTGGCATTGGCAGTGCTGTGCCTCTCCCCCAGTAAACAAAGGCCCAAGGACAATGATAACATGTCCTCTCCTGGCAGATTTCTTGGCTGGTTTCAGAACAGGATATGAAACGTCAGCATATACTGGTTAGTTTTAGATGTCTGACACTATTCTGTTGGTGTCCAGAGGCTGGTGCCGGAATGGAAGAAGCTGTTGTGTTCACCAGAATGCACGGACCTTTCACTAGCATGACAAAATTTGCCCCCTGTAGTCTCTATTCAGAGCACCACCAGCTAAGTTTCATATAAATCTTAAGAGGGATCAAAAGTACTGAGAAGTCCCCGGCCTTCATATTGGTCTCTGTATTTTCCATTTGCATCCAGGAGCAAAGTGCTGGAGAGTGAGTGAGAGCAAGCGAGAGAGAGCAGTGGTTGCTGCCAGTGAATGAGAAGTTTGAAATTTATTGTAGTCTGTTTCAGTGGAGTCATCCTGCTCACAAATGACCTACAGTCTGAGTCTGAACAGCAACCAAACACTTTGATTGAAAATATTAAATTAGAGCTAGATATTGGCCTAGATTTGCTTTTTTATGCCAATATTTTTTTATGCCAATAGCCAGTATTGACAAAGATTCTTCAGTCAGTCAGAGAACTGCATTAAAAGGGGTCAAACTCACAAAAGTTCACTCAGCCAATGCAGGAAACATTAACATTCTGCATTTTTATGGCTATCCCTTTTCTTTATCACAATAACTTGTCATTGCTCCTTTCATATTGTTGACAACTCTGGGCCTGGGCCTGGGCCTGAACGATGCTGAGCACCTCCCAAAAGATGCTGAGTGCACTCAACTCCTACTGGAAACTCCAGTGCAAGGTGAGAGCACGGCATCTTTTGGGATTAGATCATACGTAGATTCATAGATATTAAAGAACCCATATTGTCATCAGTTTGAGGTTCTGCAAAACACAAGCCAGAGAATTTCACCAAGTGAATCCTGCATCAAACTCATAACTTCTGGCTGAACTAAAGCATCTCTCTTAGAAAGACAGCCAGTCTCAATCTGAAAACCCCAAGAAACAAAGAATCCACTATATCCTTAGGTAAATTGTTCCAGTGGTAAATTGTTAAAAAAAACAGCGCTTTATTTCTAGGCTGAATTTAGCTAGGTTCAGCTTCCAGCCACTGGATCTCCACTGTCTGCAGTTATGATGCTTTTGTCTGCTAAACTAAAGAGTCCTTTCATCTCTCACTGTAAGGCAGCTTTTCAAACTTTGAATCATTCTTGTAGCTCTTTTCTGACCTCTTTCCAAGTTGCTAACCTTCACAGGCACAGGCTAAGCCTCCTCTGCAGCACAGCCACCGACCTGCCACCTTTGAGAGCATGAACACTTGGACTGTGGTGGCCCCACCTGCGGTCCGTCCCCGAGGTCCCTTCCCCTGTAGTCCTGTCCATGCTCCATCTCTTCCCTCCCCTGCTCCACCCCTCTGCCAAGGCCCCCACCGCTCCTTGCTGAGTCTCTCCCCATCTCCACTTCCCCTGTGGCTCCTCACTCACTGAGTCTCGACTACCTCCTCTTCTCCACCTCCTCTGAGGTCTCCACTGCCTGCCGCTTGCTGACTTCCTCCACTATCCCCTCGTCTCGTGACTCCCACGCTGGTTGAGGAGGGGGGAGATGGAGGGACTCAGTGGGCAGTGGGAGTTATGGGGGAGGGAGTGGTGGAGAGGAGGGATTAAGTGAGTGATGGGAGTCTCGGGAGGGGGTGGAGGGACTCAGAGCAGCGCGGGAGTGGCGGGGGTCTCAGGGAAGGGAGTAGAGGGACTCAGTGAGTGGCGGGCGGGGGGGGTCACAGAGGAGGAGGAGAGGAAGGACTTGGTGAGCAGCAGGTGGTGGGGCTTTAGGGGAGGGGAGGTGGAAGAGAAGAGGGACTTGGCAGACGGGAGCCTAGTGTGAGCAGGGCCTGGGACGGAGTGGGGGTGGAGTGTGGATGAGGCCTCAGGGGAGGAGGCTGAGAGGGGGTGGGGCTATGGTCCAGGTGCCTTCATTACTGGATCAGTCTTTAGAACTGACCTGTCCCCCTCATTATTTACTCCTTTGTCAGTTTTTGTGCCATCTGCAAACTGAGTTTACACTTTATTCCAGATCATTGCTAAAGATATTGAATAGCACTGAGCCAAGAACTAATCCCTAAAAGACCCCTCTACAAATGCCCCTGCTGGATCGTAATTCCTCCTTTACAATTACTTTTTGAGACCTATCAATCAGCCAGCTTTTAAATTAATTTCGTATGAGCCACATTTATTTTTAATCAGAGTGTCACATACTACTAAGTCAAATACCTTACACAAATCACAGGGTATGGGTATTACACTTGAGCTGGAAGGTATAAATTCTAGCTCAAGGAGACATACATATTGAGTACATACATAGAGTCCCAGATGGGACTGGGCTCAGGGAAGCCAGCCTGTCCTGCTGCTCGCACTGCGATGGTTCCATTTTGAGCACACTAGCTCAATCAGAGCTAGCCCGGGTATGTTTGGTTCAGCTGGAACTTATACCTCCAGCTTCACTGTAAACATACACCAAAACCATTATTTCATCACAGTTAACTTTGTCAGCCAAACTTGTATCTCATCGAAAAGCAATATCAACTGCGTTTGACAAAATCTCTTTTCCATAAAACCATGTTGTCTGGCACTAATGATTCTGTCATACGTTACTGACTGCACCCTGCATCAGATTTTTCATGATTGTTGCCTGGGATCAATATCAAGCTAACTAGCTTATAATTAGCTAGATCATCTAATGGGCCATTCGAAAATATTGGCTCATTAGCTTGCTTCCAGTTCTCTATTCCATTGTTAGGCCTTCGATAAATAATAATGGCAATGGCTAAGCTTTTACTTTAGGTGATTTAAAAAAAATATTTATTCATTTTTATATTATTCCATTCCCTCTGTCTTGAAAAAGGTTTCCAGGGCAGTTCCAAAAGTCTTCAATTTCACACAATTCCATTTCCTTGACCTCACTTATAGCATCTAGAGCAGCTGAAATATAAGTATTTGTAATGTTAAGTGATTTGATGTAATTTGTTTAAGTGCTGCATAGGTGCTGCATAGTGTTGCATTAAATCACTTTATTACTGAAGTCCAGTTATACAGGGACTAGCCAAAAACAATCAGCTTCTCTGTTCCAGTCCAATCTTCACATTTTCAGATAGTAACATCTCCTGCAGCTCTGAGATGAACATGCCCATGCTTTTTTTTCTTCTTCTTCTTCAAGTAAAGGACAGATTTTACCGTTCAAAACAAGCCAAGGTATGAGTGTGAAAATGCCCAATATTTCCTGTGATGTAAATGACGACACCTAGGGATAGATAGATTATGATACCCTTACTAGCACTGAATAGCACCTGACAGCACTAGCAGTCCCACTGAAGGCAATGCAAACATTTGTGGAGTATGGACAGAGGTGAAAGTAAGCCAGTACGGGCCAGTATGGCGTACCGGTAAGAGCTGGTATGCTGCACTAGACCCGACCAGCTTCCCCAAGCTGCCTATTTAAAGGGCCCAGGGCTCCCTGCTGCAGCTGAGGCACAGGGCCTTTTAAATCGCCTCCCGAGCCCTGCTGCCCGAGCCCTGGGGTAGCGGCAGTAGGCCTCCATCAGAGATTTAAAGGGCCCAGAGCTCTGCTGCGGTAGTGGCAGCCAGAGCCCTGGGCCTTTTAAATATCCCCTGAGTCCCACAGCTCCCAACTGCCTCTGCAGCTGGTAGCTCCGGGGGTGATTTAAAGGCCTTGGGGCTCCCAGCCACAGCCGGAGCCCCAGGGCTTTAAATCTTGATTTAAAGGCTCTGCCTCTTCCGGTTGAGGCCTTGCCCCTGCCCAGGACTCCAGCATACTGGTTAGTCCTTTAACTTACTTTCACCCCTGAGTATGGATCCTACTCAGGGTGAATAAGGGTATTGCAAATTGGCCTTTTGTACTTTTTAAACTGTGGATGCAGGGGAAGGAGGCATTGGATTTCTTCAAAGATTCCTTGTGGGACTTTGGGTAAGTCACCTGCCTTTGTGCTTCAGTTTCCCATCTCTCCAGTGAGAATAAACCCCGGCTTCACCGGGGTGTCGTGAGACTAATATATATTAAAGAGTATGAGGTGCTCAGTAACAGGGACCATCTAAGTACCTAAAATAGATTAAATATGGAGCACATTATGCTGTTTGTACCACAGTTACACCAAATGTGAAAAGTTTAAAAACACAAAGTTGCTGGTGTTTTTTCCTAAAAGATTCCTGAATATTTAATTCTTCATCATGACCATAATGTATTGTGATATTTTAACATAATATGAAAACAAAAACTTAACAGTCCTTACCAATTATGAGGTAAAATCCATATCTGGGGCGGAAAAGTTCATTAAGCACAGGATATACTTATTACCAAGTTAACAGGAAGCCTGCCCCATAGAACCCCTCCCCAGTCATTACTACACTGAAATGATCTGTCCATTTCATCATACCTAGGTTCAGATCAGCCAATGCATCCAAAACTCGCCATTCTTATGCCCTCAACAAACATGGCTCCCCACGTCTCCTTAACATTTCCTCAGGGTCCTCCTTGTCCTCTGAAGAAAGCTTAGCCCTTTTCTACCCCCACAGAAAGTAATTTCTATTTAAAAAGTTAAACTGTATGTAATGTTTGAACTTAAGAGGGAGAGGTTCAGAAACTGAGGCTGCAATACTTGCTATGGATAGGGAGTTCCGAGCATGGGAAGTTGCAGAAATTGTTCCACATGCCCACCCAAAAATGTTATGACCAACACTGAGTGAAACAAAATGCAGTCACAGTCCCCAGACTCTCTGTATTGGCTGGAAGAACTGGCCTCTTCTTTTTCCTGGGGCTACGGCAGGACTATGTCCTTATGTCGTTTTCTGTAGCTGTTGCTGCTAAGGTTTAAGCTGCCTAAGTCAAGGAGGCAGACTACTCTCAGCCAAAAACATGCACTAGCGTGCCATTTTGTTGGTTTTTAAGGGGACAGACAAACAAGAAAAGGGGGAGAAAGAAAAAAAACCTAGAACTGTGGCTGCTTCAAGAGGATAGTAATTGCTAAATATGATGGATGATTATTACACAGCACTTTCTCTACTAAGTGCTTTACCAACATTCCCTATTTACTCCTCACATCATTTTCTATCCATAAGCAGCCTGCTCCAAAACTGCAGAAGTGCCTCTCTCTGAAAATGGCTCACCAGGAAGATCCATGAGTGCAGTGCTATTTGGATAAGTTGGTGTCTTCCAGCCATCTTAGTCCCCGGCAGCGGAGTGAAGAACAGTGGCCAGACAGGCCACTTTTGCTGTACCAGTGCTTTGTGGGACAGAAGTGAGAGGACTCTTAGCACCAACTCTGTTTCCCTCGAGATCAGATGCATCCACACTGGTGATCACTGGAGTTAATGGTGATACTGTAACATTGACAGCTGGAGGTGGAAGCCCACTACAGAATGGGATGACCAGGGAACCGAAAGACAGACATGAAGGAAAGAGTAATACAGGTGTTGCTTACATGTGAAGGGCTGAATCATTGTGATGATTCACAGAAAAACACAACTCCCACTACCGTTTTCAAAAGACAATCACAACTCCCTGCCCTTGCCATGAAAAATCTGGCCATCGGTATTGTAATACATGCATATTCTGTGGGGTTCAGACAAAAGAACGTCATCACACAGTCTGAAACTAATGTTAAGGTTTTGGATTTACAGCCTAGAGATTGCCTGGGTTGTAGAATTTTGTTTGTGACCGTGGAATACAGCCCTCACTTCCATGACTGCTTTTAGACATGATTGAGTAATTCAGACTGGAACTTTCACAGCAAACTTCTCTGATTGTCAGGTGTGGAGAAGGGAGACCACATCAAGATGATGCAAGCATGAAATTCTTTGATTAGAATTTGTAAAGGTTTTATGTGCTGCATCTTATACAATCTGAGATGGCCCCATTTGACAGAAGAAAAAGAAATCTGTGCTGTCCCTCACTCAGTAACCATGCTGGTCAGACCAGACACATCAGAAATGTCAGTTTTGAGTGCACGTGCAACTGAACAGCAACCAAAAATACAACTTGTTATTTATTACTCGTATTACCGTAACACACAGAGGTCAGGGCCCCATTGTACTACGCAGTGTACAAACATATCACAGAGACAGGCTCTGCCACAGAAAGTTCACAATCTACGTGTAAGACTATAGACAACAGATGGCTAAACTGAACAGATAGGGGGAGCCCAAAGGAAATAAGACGACAAACTTTTGTTTAGGTCTGAGGAAAGAAATGCTGGGATTTAAATGGGATTTAAAGGATGCTGTCAATGGGCTTCAGGCTCATAAATTGGAGTTTATGTAAGTTTTACAGAAACATAATATGAACAAAAATATTGTCAAGAAATTTATAAAAAATGAGCACTTGTTAAATTAAAATATTCCTCTGGACTGTGGGCAAACACATCAAAACTAGAAAGTGAAAGTGACTCTCACCAGTCAGTTTCATTGTCCACAGAATCACAGCAATTAGAGATGGAAGAGACATAACAGGTCATTTGGTCCCTCCCGTTTCCAGCTAGTATAGGACTGAATTGTCCAAGGCAAGTGAAATACAAAAAGCAAACTAACAACATGAATGGTAACAAGTAAATCAAAACTGAACAATGATTTCATCTGAAAGAATATTTTGTTATTACAGCTCAGTGTTATTGTACTCAGATATCTCAGTGATGAATGTGCTACACAGCTGGGATTTTCAAACAAGACAAGGGAGTTGAATTAAGTCTAAAATCCCACTCTACATGCCTAGACGCTGTAGACAATATTTGTAACATGGGTAAAGGTATTTTTTTTTAAATGTGAGTGTTAGGTTCACTGTGTGTCAGCTTCTAAAACATGCTGTTTGATAATAAAATGAACGGCATTTTTATTAAGGCTCCCATTAATGAAAGCAGAGCACCAAGGTATCACAAATAGGTGCTGATCTAATAGTGATGAATAAGACGGGATTTAATGCAGCTGGGAGCCAAGGGAAAACAGTTGTATATCAGAGAGAGAGAGAGAGAGATTAATAGAGGGCCTCAAAGAGTTTGAAGTGGAGTGTTCCCTTGAAATAGCAATTACCCTTGGCATTTTCTATTTCATCTTTCTACATTATTTTTCATGAAAACAAATAAAGGGTTTAACCTAAAAATGACAGGAGCTCTAGACCTAAAATAGTGAGGCTCATGAGACAATCTAATACTATTTGTGCAACAAATACTTGGCCTTTCTGACATTCTACAGTCCTGAATAGTTCTAATTCTCACCCATTTAAAGTACAGCAGAATATAGCTTAGAAAAATCTAAACAATTCAACAACAGTTGTTATACAGGAACTGCCTTAATGTCTGAAATTATTTTTTTGTTGGGTACCTTTTGTGAAATAAGGTTTCCAGTCACATATTATTTGACTCACATTCACAATATACATCTATTCCCAATCCTGACCGCTGAGGGTAATGGATACAGTATGTGTAAATTAAACCCAAAAGGTTAAACAGTCTCAGCTCTCTGTACAGTATAAGGTATTATTAACTTGACTAGTAGCTGAAAGCCTGTGCTGCTGCATGGGTGTGGGAGCTGAGCTAAGTAATCCACCATCTGAGCAGTCTCCCTCATACAACCAATTAAATTGCTGCATGCAAACTAATTGTAGAATTAGGGTGAGGATTGGTTGGGTTACCTCTGATATCACAGAGGTAGGACTCTTGGCATGACATAGATACATGCCTTACATTTGAAAAGTCAAAATAGCTGAGAACTTAAAAACTGGATGGTAACAGACTGCGAATCCCAGCGATGACTGAACCAGATGATACTTCAAACAAAAAGAGCTCTCAACCACGCTTATAGTTGTTTCCATCATTTCACACTGAGGCCTTGGCTACACTGGCACTTTACAGCGCTGCAACTTTCTCGCTCAGGGGTGTGAAAAAACACACCCCTGAGCGCAGCAAGTTATAGCGCTGCAAAGCGCCAATGTAAACAGTGCCCCAGCGCTGGGAGCGCGGCTCCCGGCGCTGCAAGCTAATCCCCACAGGGAGGTGGAGTACGTGCCCAGCACTGGCACCGCGACCACACTCGCACTTCAAAGTGCTGCTGCGGGAGCGCTCCCGCGGCAGCGCTTTGGAGTTTCGAGTGTAGCCAAGCCCTCACTGTACAGAAATTTTAGGCTATGGAGTGACACAGAGTAACATAATCCTGGAATCTTCTTACATAAATTATTTATGAGTCTCTCTGTTATAACATGGTCTCCAATTCAAGGCTATTGAACTGTAACTTACTATTAGAATTTTTCTAATTACAACAGCTCCACATGATATCACCATATGTAGAGAAGAAGAAAGCATAGGTCTGATTTTCCTGCGCCATTTTTATACAGATGTAACTCAAGTGACTGCACTGGAGTTCCCCTGGCTTAAACCAACATGAGAAGAGAATCCTACCCAGTGTGTGTGTGTGGTCATGGGGCATCTTTAAACTTCATGATAGAGTGGGAAATGAAAATCTAGTTATGTTGAAAGACAATTTGTTTAGATGTTCTTGACATTTTGCTTATTTTAGCAGCAGTATTCTTAGAAATGCAAACTAATCTCCCTAAAGAACAAAAGGGCAAACAAAACCAATTGAAAAGCCAATATATCAATGCCTCTGCACTATGCTGAGAGTTTTATATGTTGTACAATATGAATATATGTGATGTAATTTAATTTAAGGGGACTAATCAGTGATATGTCTATGCAACTGATTCATCAAACCTGAAAGAGCTAAAATAAAATCTTCCAAATGTGTAAGTTCTTTTACAGATCAGTTCTTCAGAATTTTTTAAAGTAACATACACTTTATGAAAGAACACTGTAAAAGCCTTAGATTAAGTTTAAATAACTTCCTTTTACTATAGAAAGATAAAGGAAGAGCAGCTATTTAACAGGTAAGAGATACAGCAAATATCAAAAATACACCTCTACCTCGATATAACGCTGTCCTCAGGAGCCAAAAAAAACCTTAGTGTGTTATAGGTGAAACCGCGTTATATTGAATTTGCTTTGATCCACCGGAGTGCGCAGCCCCGCCCCCACCCCGGAGCACTGCTTTACCGTGTTATAGCCGAATTCGTGTTATATCGGGTCGCGTTATATCGAGGTAGAGGTGTACTTGATTCAAATGGAAACTGGTGTTCAGGTAACACACAGGGACACCTAGACTATGGCTACACTAGAGAGAGAGTTTGCAGCTGCGCTGCTGTAAGCTCACTAATGTAGTCGCTCTAAGAGAAAGGAGAGAGCTCTTCCGTCAGCTTAATTACTCCAGCTCCCATGAGCAGCAGTAGCTATGTTGGCAGGAGAAGCTCGCCCTCTGACACAGCGCTGTCCATACCGGCACTTAAGTCGGCATAAGTAATGTCGCTCGGGGGGTGGTTAGTCCACACCTTTGAGTGACATAACTTACGTTGACTTAAGTTGTAGTGTAGTATCCATAGCCCTAGAATGAATCAGCTGCTCCAGTGTACTAACTATTGACTATTGTATGATTTTCACTGAGCCACCTATAAACACTTGTTATTCTGGATCATCCCAGACAAAGGATGCAAAATACAAGTGGGTCTCCTCTTTGAGAAAACAAGGGTATATGCCTTAGGTGAACTTTCTGTTTTGCTACTATTCTTCCCAAAGGAGAGAGATCCTGTAGAAGAAGTAAGCTTCCCTCTTTATATAGGAGAGGCTGTTTTTACATCTTAAGGCTCCTCACCAAGAACAAAACAACAGGCCTAGTGTGGCAATCCAATGGTATTTGATTGTTTCTCTTCATACCTTGGTTTCTCAGCATTGCTTTTGCTTTGGTGCATTAATGATCATTTTAAGAGTTCTCCAACATATTAACCACATGCCTTCAGTGACTCTATTCTTGCCACTACTTTAGTATGTTAATAAATTGGCTTAGGAATATTATATGCCTACAAATCCATAAAGACATCATATGCCTCTAACTGTTTGTGTGTCTTGGAGATACACAGCATAGTTGTCTGGAAAGAACTCGCTGTCTGAGAGTTACTGCTGTGTATTTGACTCAGAAGTACATTTTCCTTAAGAAATTTTTCTCCTTAAGTTAAGCACAGGCCTTGTGTAGAAGTCTTCCAATAGACTATAGTACCTTAAATTAAATAGCCCACTGTCACTTTAAGCAGATTTGCCTGATTCCCTTTATTTTTCTTTTCTTTGGATAGTTGAAATCTCTCTTTTCCCTAAACATTTCAGGAGTGATCATTATGTATATTGTTGGTGGGTTTTTTCCAACACATAAAGACTAACTTGAAAAATCTGGTAAAGATAGTAAGTGTCCTAGTGTAAATCAAGATTAGTAACTGGAGGTAAAAAGTAAGCTAGTTATTCTGCCTCCCTTTTTGATAACTGAGCAATATCTGAGGTCAATGGAACTATTTGCAGTGGAAGGTACTATTTAGCATGAATAAGGGTGGCAGAATCTGACCCTTACTAAGAAAAAAAAAATTAAGTGTGATAATAGCAAGCCAATGCTATCTACCCCTCTGCTGAACCACAAGGGATTGCTATCGTCATCTAGACTCATCTGAAATATGCAGAAAAAATTAGGAATGATTATTTTTGCATATTTTTCTTAAAAGTGTGCTGGCACCCAATTAATGGAATAACTCTCCAAAATAATCCCGTCTGTTCAACTGAGACTGCACAGATGATAATTACTTTTGATTTCTAAGGCTCTGATCCTGCATCTGTGAGAAGTTACACTGACTTCCATGGGATACCACTGGGGTGTAATGGAGTGTGGAGGATCAGGTTCTAAGTAAACATGCTCAACCATTTTTTTTCCATTATAAGTTCCTTCCTTTTTTCCCGAAGCAGTAATAGGATGGATGTATGACTTATCAGCAGGAAGAGGGTTCTCTTGGTGAGATAAACCTTTCACTCTTAGAGTTCATCCACTCAGGAATAAGACTGCTGCTCTGTAAAACAGAGTACCTGTCTCGATATCTCCAACATATAAATGCAACAATAATAATTCCAGCCAGATAGCTTGAGTCACAGAGTACAGCATGTCCTTGAAAGAATATTTAGTGTTTATTCCCTGTCTAGAAGAGATGTAGGCACATTTTCTCCCTGTAAGGCGACTCCAGACCAGGCCTAGGATCTATCCTTGGGTTCAAATTTTAAACTGTACACAAGCAACAGTGTGCAAGATGGTTAACATGCTTTACTACTACTGTTACTTGCTAAGCTCCACCAGTGTGCTGAGCCATGTATAAACAATGAGGAAGACACTGCTCCTGCCAGAGGAGTTTACAATCCAAGGCCCTGATCCTACAAATTATTCCTTGTGGGCAGATTCCTGCATCCAGGCAGAGACTCAGTGAAGTGAACAAGGCTCCACTCCTGCAGAATCTGTTGCCAGATAGGGGCCTATGTCAGACACAGAGCTTTACATCGGCATAGGTCTTTAGAGTACAAAAGTGGAATATTTTCTGTACTACTTCTTCGTCCCCCACTTGTGTTTCAAGGAAAACAAAAAAGAATGTTGTGTTTTCCATACACACTAGAGAGATCATGTGCTTTCAGACTGCACAGCTTTTATTTTAGATTGAGAAAAACAAATCTCCATGAATGAGCAAAATGTGTGTTGCTCAAACTGTAAGAGCAGTTGCCTTGAACTGAAATGGGTTCTCCAAAATGGAGCATCTCACAGCAGCAAGCCAGGCAAACACCATAAAAATAAGCTATACACAGAAAACAGTCATGAGAGTTACATAACTGTGTGCTGTACATCTCGCACACACTGGTATGAATCATACTGGAGAAAGGCTGTTTTTAAAAGGGACAGCACCCACAATGTTTTATTCGTGGTATAAAACTGTACTTTTGTATTACTGAGTATGACCCTTTGAAAGATTATTTATTGCTGACATGCAGGAAGAAGTGCATCCTATATTGACTCGATACAGGACATGGGATATTACGTGTGAAATAAAGGACAGGTGATCATATCACCTATCCCCCATCCTGGGGCTCTGCCTGAAACAAAACAAAGCACTTTACCAAGCCCATAGCCCTTTCACAACCCCTTCTCAATGTGAGTGACAGAACAATGACTACTTCCAGGAGCATCACTGATTCACAATTTAAGGCCAGAAAGGACCATTACATCATCTAGACTGACCTCCTGTATATCACAGGCCATTAAATTTCACCCAGTTATTTCTGTATTGTCCCAATAACTCATATGTTTGACTAAAGCATGATTTGTGTGGCTAAATCATGTCTTTCAGAAAGGCATTCATTCTTGACTTGAAGACACTGAAATGAAGAATCCACCACTTCCCTTGGTAATGTGTTTCAGCTGTGGTTAATCACTCTCACTATTAAAAACTTGTGCCTAATTTCTAATTTGAATTTGTCTGGCTTCAGTTTCCAACCATTATTTCTTTTTATGCCTTTCTCTGCTAGATTAAAAAGCCCTAGTACTCAGTATTTTCTCTATGTTCATGTTCTTGTGCACACTATAATCAAGTCACCTCTCAAGCTTCTTTTTAATACATTAAATAGATTGAACTCCTCAAGTCTCTCCCTGTAAGGTGCTTTCTCTAGCGCCCTGAGTAATTTTTGTGGCTCTTTTTTGCACCTTCTTCAATTTTGTACCATCTTTTAAAAAATGTAGTATGCAGTATTGCATTGTCTGTCTCACCAATTCCATATACAGAGGTAAAAATCACCTCTCTATTTCTAGTCCCATTTATACTTCCAAGGATCACATTATCCCTTTTTGCTACAGCACCACTCTGGCAGCTCACATTGAATTGCTTGTCCACATAACCCCTAAATCCTTTTCAGAGTCACTACTTTCCAGGATACAGTCCCCAATTCTGTAGGTCTGGCATGCATTACTTGTTTGTAAGTATATAACTCTGCATTAAAAAAAACACATTGCATGGGCCTAAGTTACCAAGCCATCCAGACTGTTCTGTATTTACGGCCCATTCCTCATCATTATTTTCTTCTCCACCAATCCTTGTGTCATCTACAGTGATTTTATATTTATTTCCAGATTACTGCTGAAAATGTTGACTAGCATAAGGCCTAGTATCAGTCTCTGTGGAACCCCATTAGAAACAGCCCCATTCAGTGAGGATTCCCCATTGCTAGCGAGCTGTTGACATACGTCAGTTGGTCAATTCTTAAGCCATTTAATGTGTGCTATACTGATATTGTATATGGCTAGTTTTATCATTGGAATGTTGTGCAGTGCCTCAGTCAAATGCCCTAGAAAAGTCAAGTATGTTACATCTATGTGACATTACTGAAAACTTCATGCTCCCCAACAAACGCCTTTCAACCATGCACCCCACTCTCTGTAACGGCTCTTCCTCATTGTAAGAGTGGAGACCAATTTCTGCCAGGGGTATGATTTTTTATAACCTTTACTCATAACAGGTAACTAGGAAGAGGAAATAAAGATCAATCTGTTACCGGCAGTCCCCTGTGTCCCACCTTTATTGCACTCAAAGGAAGCAGTATTTCCTGTAGATTAGAAATAAGAGACTGGCAGTCAAGATTCCCAGATTATATTCTCAACTCTGATCCCCCATTGTGTGACCTTGGTCAACTCACTAAACTTCTCCATGCCTCAGTTTCTCCCATCTATTAAAAAGAGCTGATATCCACTCCTGAAATGTGCTATGAGATGTTTGATTACAAGGTGCTGCAGAAGTGTTATTAGTGGAAGGAGAGGCAGAGGAAAGAAGGGAAGAAATGTCAGTTTGGGATTCTTTTCTTCCAAGAGCCCCAGCCTACCCCACTTTTCAGAGGCTAGAAAACCTTCCCTTCATCTTGACATAGCATTCCCTATTGCCTCGATCTTGGCACAATGTTTCCTACTGGTCCTGCCAAGCCCTAACAAGCTAGCCAGTCCCAGTCTTGCTGCAAGACTAGTGCTGAGCATTATTCTGCAGACTACTGTTAAGTTCAAACCCATTTTGTTTAGTAGTAGCATAGACAGGGCTTTCCCAGGAAACTGGATTCATCCTGCATCAATTTGCTATAGAAACTCTCTCTCAAAATCTAGAGCACCCTGCAGACAATAGTGGCTAGTGGTTAACTAATTGTTCAAGGCCATTTTTAGTAGATTTTGTTTGAATTTGCTTATTTAAAAGGTATTGAGTTTTTCAGTTCCACAAGCTGTATCTAAAATACGAATTAAGGAAGTTTAGTTTTCTTGCAGCTACTGGCTTTTGAAACTATGATTTGTTTTAACTATCAGAACAATGTGGCTTTACCTACTATCCTAAAATGTTCATTTTTACGTACTCTCTTCATTTTAGGAGATAAAAAGCTTGTAACACAAGATCATTTTAACTAAACAACAATTTAAAAAAAACAACAGGCCAGGTGTTTTGCATAATTTTTCTTAGCGTGAAGTATTATTGTTCCATGGGTCTGACTCTAAATTCAACACCTCTGATGAACATGGCTACCTGATAATGTCCTATGCATAACATACCGGGAAAGGATTTTAGCTGTGTATGAAGTACTCATAAAAACACAGCACAGAACTCTCTGGAATTTCTGGGGAGCCGAGGATGTACAGCACCCTGTAGGCCTGTAGGATGGGGTGCTAGGAGAAGAAGTGGTTTCAGGAGATTTTTACCATAAGGAGAGCTTCGTACAAAAGTGTGTTTACCCTGGCAAAGCCTGACTGGATGAAGTGCTGTTGAAACAGGTGACTGGTCAGGTTTGTGTTAAATGACCACTGGGCTGGAAAACAAGCACAAACATTAAGTGGCTTGTTTGGTTGTGAGTAAAATATCCATCCACTTACACCGTAATCATGCTCTGCCCAAAGCCTCAGAGACAAGGGAACTTTTCCGAAGCATCTCCCCCACCTCCAACCCCTCACCTGCAATGCTCCATCATCCCATTCAATCTTTTACTTTCACTCATTTCAATGTAAAAATTAAAGGCTGCATCCTGCAATCTTCAAGCAAAACTCTCACTGACTTTAATGGGACTAACCCCAGGAATCTGGACTACCCACACGAGTAAGAGACTGGATCCTAAGGAACTGCACTGAAAATGAAGAATAAATAAAGTGATTGATTTTCAGTGGTGAAGGGCACCCATAACTCCCACAGGCATCAACTGGCACTATGAGTGCTCAGCACATTTGAAAATTAGTGCACATGAGGGTATGTTCTACAAAATATTTAATGTACTTTTTGGGAAAAGGCAGAACTGACAATCTAGAGACAGACACAGCTAATAATCCAACGTCAAAAGAGTCAACCTGAAGCAAGGTTCGTTTGTATAATAATGAGAGAACAAATAATTGTTATTCTGGCATCTGTTTTGTGGTGGTGGCACGCATGCATTCTGGGAGAAAGTTCTGTATTGGTGCAAACTGGCACATCGCCATCGATAAAGCAGAGGATTTTGATTGCCTCAGCTAGATTAACAATAAAATAGTGGTCTCCTACACCAGACTATACTCCACATCATAAATACTGTAGGCAGTATCTGAATGACTTTGTCCTTGATCTTTCCAGATGAGACAAGACAAAATAGCTTACTTAGTGTGTTTTGCTGTTGATAAAGTATAGTGTAAGAGTTGCCACTGAAGGCTGCACTCACCCGCTCTTCCTCTTCTTGGAGATCTGGCATGGTGCTGATACAGAGACTCACTGCAGTGATGGCCACAAAAGAGACTGATATACAAGCAAAGATCTTTCCTGGGATCCCTGAGTGAGGGTTCTCCACCATATCCCTGAGCTTTCTCATGCACAAACCCGAACGGCTATTGTCCTGGAAGGCACATTGCGGAGTTTCATTAACCATCATCTCCCTCTCATACAGCATGGCCTCGGCTGCCTCCTCCTCCTTCTGTCGTAATCTTTTCTTACAGCACCACTCCAGGTGTTCCTCTTCTATCCCCCAATACACGAGCTCCTCTTGGAAAGAGAGGGCACACATCTCCCTTAGAAGCCTCAGCTTCCCAGCTGTCAGGAAAGTCATGATGGTCCTGAAGGCACAAGGGTTACGGTCGAAAAAAAACTCATTGCAGCTGACATCATAATCATCACAGATGTCCATGATCTCATCATAGTTGTTACAAGATTTCAGTTTTCCAAGCCTGGTCAAAGGGCAGTTCTCCAGTGTGGTCCACGGAATCCTGTATTTAATGCCACCTACATTGATGATCACATGCCTGGTTCGGTCCTCTAGATGGGCCAAGCAGCACAAGTCTTCCCCAGGGTGAAGAAGCTTGGCTTTTTTGAAGAAGAACCCTTTCTTGGTCTGCACCTCGCACAGGTTTTCCAAATTGTTGTAGGAATACGAAGTGAACTTAGGATCTGCGTTCCCAGTGAGCAATGCCATTTCCTGATACATTTGTTACGTTCATGGAGGTATCCGATCTACTCAGAGAAAGACATCATAAAGTGGAGACAAGTGGCCAGTCTGCAAAAAGAAATTAAAACATGACAATTAGGCCTCCAGTAGAGAAAAACAATTCTACAACAACGTTCTCTCTGCCCTTTTTAAAATTTTGTTTGCATTTTAGGACCAGTCTTTTAGGACCCACTCTGCTTTTATCCCCCTACCTTGAGTCCGAGAAGCACGCCTCACAGCAATCAAATAGAAAGCTGGGTCCCTGCCTCTGGAGCCTACTGTGCAGCTCCAAGTGATGACCAAAAGGGAGTATGAGTAAGGCATCATCATTGTGACCTGCTCCTTTCTAGAGGGGGAATAATATCCCAGCCAGTCCATGAAGGGGCGGGGAGGAAGCGTTTGTGTGGAAGCATGTTAAAATGGAAATCACCATTGGCCTGGGAGTCGAACAGGTTATCAGATAAGGCTTTGTTGAAAGACCTTTTCTTTATTCTGACAAATCCAGGGGATGCATCTACTATGGAATTATCTAGTGGTGAGAGTGCAAACCTCTTTCACAATCAGTGCTCATCTACTGATATGGTTCAAATACTTTTCAGTTAACATGGCTGTGACAGGGTGTTGGGTAAGGTGTGCTTAACCAGCTTTCTGCCACGCCAGTCTCAATAAGGGAAGTAGATTGGAGCTGGCTGAATAGGCCTTTGCCTGCCTGGCAACTAGCAACAGCTGCCAGCCTAATTAACTAGGGGCTATAAAAGGGCTGTGGGTGGGAGGAGAAAGAGAAAAAGAGAGAGAAACAGGCAGGCGAGTCGGCTCTAGTCTGCTGCTTGTAAAGCCTGGTTGAGAAACAAACCTGTTCATAGATAGTAAGGTGGTGGTAGGAAATAGCTACATGTAAAGTGCACTGGTGATTGCATCAACCTGAGGCGTCCCTGACTGGTTGGTGAGGGAAGCAGAAGTAAGAGGGGCCCAGCTGTGCCTCACTACACTGGTTTACACAGTTCACATATGGTGTGCAGTTTGTGTAGCTATCATATTGTATGAAAACAATCTTTAAGAGGGTCATATTTTTATTCTTACAATTTGGGATAACCAAATCAGCAGTGCTCCAGCGTGTGGTGTATGGAAATTCGAGAACTGCAGTGACAGATGTGGTTACTGCACCTTTGAAAGCTGGAATGTTCTGACCTGCCAAAGTTCCAAAGGAGACTCATTAGTCAGCAGCAGTCAGATAGTTGGAGATTGAAATCTAAGAATGAAGTGGGGCTGGAAGTAGCTTGTAAACAGAGAACTCACTTGCTGTGCTAATTTGGGACCAGATGTTGTTGCATAGTTACACAATAGCTTTTACTCTGTGAGGAGTCCCACTGAAATTTGCTTAACAAAAATCAAGCTGGACTGGAGCACTGGGGACCATATCTTAGTTCTGGCTAGTGCAGTGACAGATTTCAATCAAGTAAATTGAGGAACCAGAGAAACACGTTACAACTGCTCTTCCTGACTGGCATTTTTTATCTGAACACCAGACATGACAGCCTGTCTGTGGATGCAAGCGGAATTTTGCCATTGGCTTAAATGGGGCCAGGATTTCACCCCAATTCCCTAAGCAACCTACAAGAAGTGGGGACAAGGTTCTAAACTTCTTGCCCTGAGGGGGAAGTCTCTGGTTGGAAAGCCTTTCTTTGTTATGGACCAGGGCAGTGAATGTATCAGGGGCATCATTTGCAGCTCCAGGCTTGAGTTTACACCCCACCTTCACTCCCTAAACAGAACCACTATTTCTTGCACCACTGTCCTCAGATCTCTTAAGCTTATTTATTCAGCATCTGCTGCCTGTTATTCTGCTCTCAGTACCGCTTGTCTTCAGAGCTCTGAGCCTCTCTGTTCTCCACCCATTTTCCTCCTGAAGCAGTGTAATAGATCTCTGGTACTCTGGAATTATAGCAGGGGAACACTCAAAGCCTCCTGGGCTGTATAAAGGCCTTTGTAAGTAAGGAAGGAAAATAAACAAGCATTGGAGCTTTGGGCCTCCAAACAGGAGATCTGGACTGGAAGTGGACTAGAGGTGGGGAGCAATTTTATTTGGAAGAAATGGCTCTATAACTAGGTAGACAAGCAGAGACAAAGCTATGGAATGAGGGATAGTTTAACAGCACTTACGGCAGGATGGTGAGGGTGAGGTGGGAATTCAACAACTGTGGTGAAAGTAACATGTTCCAATTCACTTTCCATCTCATTTGATTTCCCATTCATGTGTGCTAGAAAGAGAACTGAATATGAGGGTTCTCATGGTTAGAGCATCAGACTGGGACTCAGGAGACCTGGGTTCTATTTCTAGCTCTGCTGCTGGCCCACTGGGTGATCTTGGGCAAATCACTTCACCTCTCTCCACCTCAGTTTCTCCATCTGTAAAATGGGATGATGGCACTAACCTTCATAAAGCGCTTTGACATCTAGTTATGAAAAGTGTGATGTAAGACTAGGTATTATTATATATTCAAAGACAAAATCACAGTAGCTCTTCTTTCCTTTGGCCTCAGGCAATCCTTAGATAGATTAAGCCCTTCCACCAGCAAATGATAAATGCTTGTTAGTTGAAGGCATGTGTCACACCATTACTGTTCTCTTCAGTTATGGCTAAGTGAGTCATGCCTGCATCACTAATATGGGTCACATTCTATAAATATTACTGGGACTAGGGGAAAGAAGAATACAAGGTGCCATGACATATTAACTCTAACAGAGGCATTGCTTACATCCTAAATCAGAACTCTACAAGAGAAATTTGTCTGGCTCTGAAGTCTGATGTGGCCTTCATATAAATCTAAGTCATAGAAGCTTCTGTAGGCTCTGCAGCCAAAATGACAGAAATTGGATTTCCCTCTACATAGAATTCCAACAAGCATAGGGTGGGATTTTCCTAAGTTACATACCCAACTCCCATTGATTTGCAGTATTTAGTCCTCTACAAAAATATGTGGACAAATTAAGTAGAGTAGATAAATGCTCTGTACTGGAGATGATGTCAGTTTCATCTTAGGTCAAATAAGACAGAGTAAATTGCTAAAACTACACAACAACCTGTACTTTCCTTTCTCTAAATTTCATAGAACTCAAATATTTTCTGGTGAAAGTGATTAAATGTTTCTGTTTGTCAGATGCTTCCCAATTTGTAAGAGAAACTGTTTGAGGCCTGAACCCAAAGCATACTTTATTTTATTAGAAAATTCCTCAGAGGGAAGGAATTTATATGCCATTCTCTACACATCCTATCTTGCTGATTTTGGAGGATGTAGACCGTCCGATTGGTTTGTTGGATGCCCCATAGCATTCCTCTGCCTGGTGGTCTGTCTCAGCAGGAGTCACAGTAGGGTAACAAATTTTAACACAGTACAACTAACTGACATGTTAGTTGGCACTAACATGGCACTACTGCCCCATCCTAGACAGTGCACTGAGAGAAAGGCTGCTATGGGAAACTTCACTAGTCCAGAAGGAATTAAGAACCTACACAAAAAGAGTAAAATAGGGCATCTCATAGCAACCTACATCCTGTGAAACTAGTGCCTTTTCTCATGGACTTCAATGCAGCAGCAATTGCAAATATCATTACTGTCATAGTAAGGGTGTGTTGTTAACATAGCGTATGCTTTAAGGATGCAGCTCTTGTTGCTTTTGTCAGTAAGATAAAATATTCACTGCCACTATTCTGGGCATCATGCTTTTGTTTCATGCTTCACTTGTTATACAAGTCAACATCTGAAAAGTAATGTACATCATTTTGTGGCAAAAAGCCAGGATTTGCTTTCTTCCAACCTGTCCATCAGCATGATGGTGCAGAAAAAGACCAATACATTTCCAGCATTCTTTTGAAGCTAATGCTGTGTGTGTCCAATTTTCTAGGTGAATGAGAATTAAGCAGCAGCATGATGTGCATGTAGATTTTTGCATTCAGTATATACTGGCCTTTTCATTTCCAGCTCTCTGAACTACAAAGGAGGATATGTTTTATAAAAATCCTGTTGATTAAATAACATAATGAATCAGACATTCAGGTTTTTATTAAATTGTCACTGGTGACTGGATAGGGGATTGGTAATACAATATGGAGCTTTTCTCCTCTAGGTCGGCAGCAGAATCTCAGGTAGTTTCTGAGAGCTTGTCTACACTTAAAACACTACAGTGGCACAGCTGTGCTGCTGCAGCGCTTTAGTGTAGACATGACCTACACTGATGAGAGGTATTCGCCCACCGGCATAGGTGTGACACTATCTCGGGGGGAACACCTTTGTACCCCCATGTTCATCCTTCTATATGATTGTATGGTATCCAGTGCAAAGTTTATCATGTCAGGTGCCTTTGGAAGGCTCATGATGCACTGAGCATTGTTGTCAGTTACAGTAATGTTATAGGTTGTAATTTCATTTATATAGTTATGAGGCTGAAAATGTGTCTTCATGGCTTAAAACAAGCCCAGGCAAAACCCTCCAGGAGCAGAGGGGCAGTTCACACCTCATTAAGGCATGTATGGGACAAACCCAGCCCAGCTTCACAGGAAAAAAGGACATCGGCCGAGGCAGCAACAAAAGATCTGTTGGACTCTCGAGTGAGTCACCTCCCTTCCCTTGGTCAGTGTGGGACTACGATGGGATAATGCTCACCTGACTCTGAAGGTGGGGGCAAAGCCAAGCGGGAAGAAAGAACATGATAAAAGAGACAGACATTGCCATGTGCTCTCTTCCACCTACATCTACAGGCACTACCACCAAGTGACTGGAGTGTTAATCGAAGGGGAGAGTCTGGCTGAAAGGCAACCAGCCAGCCTGCGGTGAGAAGCATCTAAGTTTGTAAGGGCATTGAAAGTGTTAAGATCAGCTTAGAATGCATTTTGCTTTTATCTCATTTGACCAAATCTGACTTCTTGCGCTTTGACTTAGAATAAGTTAAAATCTATCTTTAAGAGTTAATAAATTTGTTTATTCTACCTGAAGCAGTGCGTTTGGTTTGAAGTGTGTCAGACACTCCCCTCGGGATAACAAACCTGGTACATATCAATTTCTTTGTTCAATTGACGAACTCATATAAGCTTGCAATGTCCAGCAGGCAGAACTGGACACTGCAAGACAGAAGTTCCTAGGGTTGTGTCTGGGATCAGAGATATTGGTTAGTGTCATTTGGTTGCATGAGCCAAGCACTGGCTGGCCAAAAGTGCTCGCTCACATAGCTGGGAGCAGTTTACATGCCAGAGGCTGTGCGTGAACAGCCCGGGGGTGGGGGTTTTCACAGCGGAGCAGGTTAAGTCTGGCTTCCAGAGTTGAGGATAGGAGTGACCTAGTAGATCACCAATCCAGATAACACCAGGGGAATGTCACAGTAGTTAATCAACGTCCCCAAGTGCTGTCTACATGAGAATTTAGGTCGGTTTAAGTTCACTGTTCACAGGTGTAGATTTTTCACACCCCTGAGCAATATAGTTATGCCAACCTAATTTTCTAGTGTAGACCAGACCTGAAAATTAGATTAACAGTTGGAATGAGTTTGCTGGTGTCAGTCATGTTGCTAGCAGGCAAACATCCACATAATAAAAAACACCATTACAAATGTCAACAATTGGTATCTTTTTTGGAAGTGTCACTATGGAGCCAAATTACTGAATAGACATGGAGCTGCATTACGCTCCCTGATATACCTCAGAAGTGGTCCCTCCAGATCATGGCTGAGACTTGTTGATGGAACAGCATAGGAAAGCTTGCACTGCTTTTTCAGCTGTCGAGCAGATAAACTGTTGTTCAGGCCTACCATGCTGGCACCTTTCCTGAGAAGTAGGTTCACTCTGGAATGACTGTTGCTGACTTATATGCATGGAATGTATCATGCTGACCTTCACAGAAATATTAAGGGTTTATCAAAGCTACATAGGTCTTAAAATACTCATTGCATGTTGATGTTCTCTAGTCTAAACTACTCACATACCTTCAGTGAAGCAGCAGTCAAAGAGTCACTTTAAAATACAACACTTCCAGAAATGGTTACAGCATCAGCCAGTCGGCATTTCTCTTATTTAATCAACACATGGGTAGAGAGGAATGGGGGTATCAAAACATAGACCCTATCGGAGGCTCAATATGTACTTCCCTGACTGGAGTTATCTGAATTTGTACATCACTTTATGCTAATCACATTAGGTGGAATAAATCTAAGCCATGAGCAAAGCGTTCAGCCACCTCAACAACAACAACAAAGTATCTATTATGAAGGTAGGCACAGCCAGATTTAATTTACATCATACCATCTTATGAAAAAACTTATGGCTAAGTACAGTGGTGATCACCTTACTACACAACAGGCCCAGAGAAATGAGGAGTAGGTCTACAGATATTAGTGTAAATGAGGAGTAGGTCTACAGATATTAGTGGTATGACCCTGGCTAAAACTGGTGGGAGTTCAGAATCAGGTACTGTGCCTTTTTCATGAAAACTACCACAGACTTGTATTGACTTCATACCTCTGGCTGCAAGACAGTATATCCTGGGTCAGACTGAGGGTATGGCTACTCTTACATTTGTGCAGCGCTGGGAGTTACAGCTGTGTTCGTACAGCTGTGTAGGGCCAGCGCTGCAGTGTGGCCACTCTGACAGCTACCAGCGCTGCAATGTGGCCACATTTGCAGCATTTGCAGCACTGTTGGGAGTGGTGCATTGTGGGCAGCTATCCCACAGAGCACCTCGTCCCATTTTGGCGCTGTGGGTTGTGGGAAGGGGACGGAAGGGTGCGGGTCTTTCTGCTTCCTGTTCCAACGCCCCGTGGTGCTTTGCTACACATTCCAAGCAGTTTGGTGCCATTGTGAATCTGCAGCGCGATTTCTGTTACAAATGGAGCCCGAGCTGCTGAGGACCTTGCTGATGAATGTTGCCAGCACATCACGCATGGCAGTTGAGCTATTCCTTCAGCTCCAAAGTGACAGTGAGGAGTCAGACGATGATATTGATTCGCCTGACGCGCAAGACACTAAATTGCTTGTTGCAGTAATGGACGTGCTCAGCACCATGGAACGCTGCCTTTGGGCTCGGGAAACGAGCACTGAGTGGTGGGATCACATCGTCCTGCAAGCCTGGGATAATGAGCAATGGCTGCAGAACTTTCGGATGAGAAAAGCCATTTTCATGGGACTGTGTGCTGAGCTCGCCCCTACCCTGTGGCGCAGGGACACGAGATTGAGAGCTGCCCTGCCAGTGGAGAAGCGGGTGGCTATTGCAATCTGGAAGCTGGCAACTCCAGACAGCTACCGATCGGTGGCGAACCAGTTTGGAGTGGGAAAGTCGACAGTTGGAATAGTGTTGATGCAAGTTTGCACGGCCATTAATCGCACCCTGCTAAGAAGAACCGTGACTCTGGGGAACGTGCAGGACATTGTGGATGGCTTTGCACAAATGGGTTTCCCTAACTGTGGAGGGGCGATCGATGGGACGCATATTCCTATTCTGGCACCACCCACCTGGCATCCGAGTACATTAATCGCAAGGGGTATTTCTCTGTGGTTCTCCAAGCACTTGTGGATCACCATGGGCGTTTCACTGACATTTATTCAGGATGGCCTGGAAAGGTGCATGATGCATGCATCTTTCGGAACAGTGCCCTGTTCAAGAAGCTGCTGGCCTGGACTTTTTTCCCAGACCGCAAGATCACAGTAGGGGACATCGAAATGCCCACTGTGATCCTTGGAGACCCCGCTTACCCCTTAATGCCATGGCTCATGAAACCGTATACAGGGAAGCTTGACAGGAGCAAGGACTGGTTCAACTACAGGCTGAGCCGGTGCCGAATGACTGTGGAGTGTGCTTTTGGCCGTTTAAAAGCGCGCTGGAGGTGTCTCTACGGGAAGCTAGATTTGGGGGAAAGCAGCATCTCCGCTGTTATATCCGCGTGCTGTACCCTCCATAATATTTGTGAAGGGAAGGGTGAAAGAGTCAGTGAGGAATGGACTTCCGAGGTTCGACGCCTAGAGGCTGAATTTGCACAGCCAGAGAGCAGGGCTACTAGAGAGGCCCAGCAAAGGGCTTCAAGGATTAGGGATGCCTTAAGGGAGCAATTTGAGGCTGAAAGCCAACAGTAATGTTTGGTGCCTTTGCTGTGCCCGTTTTTCCCTTGGGGTACAGTATTTCTCACTTTCTGCAATAATAAAAAATGTCTTAAAAGCCAAGAAATCATTTATTCAAAATACAGTACATGAAAGGGCAGGGGGGTAGGGTGGTGGACTGTCCATTCAGAGGTTTGAATATGTTCTGCTTGGATTGCTATTCAATGCCTGCTGCACTTCAGGATTAATATGCTGCATTCTGATGGGGGTTGAGTGCATAGGATAAGGGTTGTAGTTCTCAGGGCTGGTAGGTGAACGTACAGGTGTTGGGGGCAGCTGGTGGTGGTAAGAACCAGGCTGCTGGAGAAAGGTGTTTTGTGCAAACACTGAGGAACAAGGGAGAGAGCTTTGGGAGGGGTGGGGGTTACCACGGTACTGATCTGCCTGCATGGCTACGAGAGACTGCATACAGTCCGTTTGGCGAGCCAGGAGGCTTATCAGCTGCTTTGTGCTTTTCTTGGTAGCCAATTCCTTTCTCCTGCTCTGTGTTTGCCTCCACTCATGCATTTTCTCTCTCCAGTCCTGCAGCCTCTTACTGTCTCTGGCGTACTGATTCATAACTGCTTTGATCAAATCTTCTTTTGATTTTCCAGATTTTTCCTCAAGTTCTGTAGTCTTCACGCAGGCGGTGATAGGGCTGGAGTATTCAAGGACACTTAAAATAACAGAAATAGAAACATTTAATACAGAGGCTACATTGTTTATGATCACAGTGAAGGAGTTTGTAGACTTTTTGTAGCATCACTTCCACATACCAAACATAGCACAGAGGCCACGGCAGCGAAGGCATGGTGAGCAATGGGGTGAGTGTTTCTGCCGCGACTTCACCTGGGAAGGGGAACTGCCTGAGGGCTGGGGTTTCTGTGCATTGGGGAAAGCAGAGAGCAGGTACTTGGGGACCTGCACTGGGGAAAGCAGAGGGCAGCTACTTGGGTACCTGTACTGAACACTCATCACTACATTTTCAACAGGATTTTCTACTGCCAGATATATCACTGCTGCGTGTTATCTGGGAAGAGAGGGAAGGTCTTCTACAGCAATGTGGATTCCGCCCTGGTCCCTATGCAGCTTGCCTGTGTGCAGCAATGGTCCCCCCACCCCTCGCGGCACAGTGGCGCGGACGAGTTAACCGGGACAAGGACCACAGTGGCTCTCCCTATAAACTTGCACAAGCACATTGCCCACGCTCTGGCTGAAACTTTTGAAGAGATTACGGAGGCCAATTACAGAGACGTGATAGACCAAATCAATGGGCTATTCCACATTTAGGCATGCATGCAGGCAGCCATAACCCCCACCCTCCTCTCACAAAATATTTCCATCCTAAAAGTAAAATCTGCTTACCGGGAACACGCTCCTCTGCTTCCTCTTCATCAACAAGTTCCAGCTGCTGCGACTGGCTAGCCTCCTCCTGGCTTGAGACGAGCTCCTGGCTGCATGCCTCCTGGGACTCCGGGGTGTCTCCCTCCACTCCCTCCACAGTAGCCTCACTCTCGGCTTCCTCTACACCCTCCCCCACTTCTCCCTGCTCTGAACTCTCCATCGTGCTCCTCGGATTGGCAGTGGGGTCACACCCAAGTATGGCATCCAGCTCCTTGTAAAAACGGCAGGTCGTGGGGGCAGCTCCTGAGCGGCGGTTTCCCTCACGGGCTTTGCAATAGGCACTCTGCAGCTCCTTTACTTTTACCCTGCACTGCAACGCGTCCCATTCATGGCCCCTTAGCAGCAAGGATTTTGATATCTGCCCATAGGTATCATAATTTCTACAGCTGGAGCGCAGCTGTGATTGCACAGCTTCCTCACCCCAAACACTGATGAGGTCCTGCAGCTCACAAGTGTTCCATGCTGGGGCTCGTTTGGGGCGTGGAGGCACGGTCAGTGATTGATTGATTGATTGCACTCCACACCTGGCTGAGCAAACAGGAAGGGGATTTTTAAAATTCCCGGGGCATTTTAAAGGGCGGGTCACCTGAGCCCAGGGCAGTGGAGTGTGAAACGATGAGCAGAGTGGCTGAAAAGGTATGCTGGGATACCTCCTAATACCCTGGAGGTCAATAAAAGCGCTTTTGGTGTCCACACTTGATGACCAGCGCTGTATCACCAGCGCTGGAATCACTACACCCCAGGCAGACCAGGTGTACAGCCAGTGCTGCAACCAGGGAGTTGCAGTGCTGGCCGTGCTTTGCAAGTGTGGACACAGAGTGAGTTGCAGCACTGTAACCCCATCACCAGCGCTGCAACTCTCCAGTGTAGCCATGGCCTGAGTCGTGCAAACAGACTGGAATTTTGCCCCAGCTGCCCAACTAAGAATTTCTGCCATCAGGATAGGGGACTCTCAGGTGGTATAGCTGGCTCCTATGGCAACTGTCTCACACCCTAGTATAGACGTGAGAGTGTATGAAGGAAAGGGAGGGGCAAATCACAACTCTGCTCTGCAGATTCCCCTAGGGGGTCATAGCCAGCAGTCATAAATTAAAGCAGCTCTGAGGCTGGACCAGCTTGAAAGTCAGGGGACTGAAACCAGCTGTCCCTTAAACTTAGCAGATCTTTGAGCAGGAGCGAATCTGGCCCTGCATGTGTTTGTTATTTCAAAATGCAGTGCAAGGAACATTTTTTAAAAGATTACTATGGGCTGATTGTGCACGGAAGAGGAAAATACTGTGGATAATTTTCATTAAAAAAACCCTGCAACCCTGTAAGAAAACCTTTTCTCTGCCATATATGAAAAGGATAGGAGTCACGTCTTCTATGATCTGCACCCTGCTTACGCAATAGTTCAAAAATGATGTAAATCTGCAACCTCTGACCATGGCTTCATAAGCAGATTTGTATCGAATATTTCAAGAAATGATGTAATCCACTAAAGAGATGAGTATTCTGCCACCCATATTTCCTGCTGCACACCCCTCAATGCACACATACATTCTTCACCACCCACTCCTGTAGCAGCTACCTTCTTTCATCTGGGCCATTTGGCTCAAAACTGGGATGAATGTCATCACTCCATCTGCTATTCTATGTTACAAGGTATTGTAGAGTTTTCCTTTTTTTGGAACCCAGTTGCAGAAGACTATGGGGCTTTTTAGTAATTCTGGCTTTTAAATGCATCTTGTGTAACCGAATACATTCTGACAGAGCACAGGTCATTGTGACATGATTTAAAGTCACAGACATGAAACATACATCAGGTTGAATGTAAAATGTTTTCTCTGGAGTCAAAGGAGAATTCAGGCAGTGTTTCCATTTTGCAGTGCTCAAAGCCTTGGGGTTAGCAGACAAGCTGGAAAGTGACATTACTGACTGGTACCAAGACAATTCCTACATCTCATCATCATAAGATTTATAATTCATATTGTATAAAATATGTTTACTGAAAGCAAAAATTATAGACACAATTTGAAAATAATCTTTGAAGATCTTGTAGTTAAGGCACCAGACTGGGACTCAGGAAATCTGGGTTCAATTTCCAGTCATTACCATTTCTATTATAGTAGCACCTTGACTCCAGTCAAGAATTGGAATTGCTAGGCACTGGGCAGACAAGTAAAGATGGCAGTCCCTGCCCCAGTGGGCTCACAGTCTATATATTAGACAGTATGCAATAACTGGGTGAAACAAATGGTGTGAGTTTGGATTGGAAGGATGTGGTAACAATAAAAGCAGAAAAGCCCAAATCACAGGTCTGCCTCAGACTTCCTGTGTGACCTTGGGGAAGTCACTTAAGCTCTCTGTGCCTCATTTTCCCATCTATACAATTACTGAAGTATAATTGTTATTAAAATGGAGATACTACTACTTCATTTCTCCTAAACTTGGCTTGACTTTTCTGTTCTGATTGTCAGCTCTTTGGAGCGAGGACAGTCCCTTACTATGTGTTTCTGTGGTGCTTAGCACAATGGGGCCCTGACCTCACAAGTTATCGGAAGTGAAAGGATTAATACTAAAAAGTTTTGATTGCTCTTACAAACACCCCAGATCAAAATCCATGCTACCTGTTATAATCTTGACTGGACTCAATTTATAAGAGAGGATGAGATGCACATGTATTTCCTTATGTTTTGTCAACTTTACATTTATAACATTTTCAAGGGGAAAAGCTCAAACCTCAAGCAGCATGAAAAGACTATAACTAACAATAAATGACACAGTACACAAGGCAAAGGGAAAGCACATTAGCATTACTGCAACTGGTCTCTGTAGAATTCCAAAAATATAATTTTCTTTGTCCACAGAAGATGAAAGTTGCCTCTCTCTCAGTTTATGACATGAGTAGCAAGAGGAAACCATGGTGTGCATGAACTATTCAGCAACTGTCTTTGCTAGCTGGAAAAAAGGAAGGACTAGTCAATGTTCTATTAGTTTTCTTTTATTAGATGCTTTGTGTCCTAAACGTAAAGTTTCTTTTTCAGTCTCAGGAATAAGGCTTCCCCCTCCATGTAGGTGGGAAAGAGACAGTTTATATTTAAAAAATAAACTTGTTTTCAAATTCTGACAAGACTGTTTTTTAAAAACAGGATTTCAGGTCAGAAATCCAGCATTGAATTTGTATCATGCTATAGGACAGGGGTTCTCAACTGTGGGTCGGGACCCCTCAGGGGGTCACGAGGTTATTACATGGGGGGTCATGAGCTGTCAACCTCCACCCCAAACTCTGCTTTGCCTCCAGCATTTATAATGGTGTTAAATAGATAAACAAGTGTTTTTAATTTATACGGGGGGGTCACACTCAGAGGCTTGCTATGTGAAAGGGGTCACTGCTATAGGATGAGCTGAAACAATTCAATTTGTTAAATAAGCTAACTAAATTAACCTGACTCCAATGCTGTGCCTGGAGCTGTTTGTATTTATTAGAGATATTGAATCATCTGCTACTGTTGCATTGGTTGGAGCCCTACATTTACATTATTTATTGTATGTAATCGTAATAGAGCAAAGTTTTGGTCCAAATAACTTACCTGAACCCCCCTAATTCTGAGGCCCCTTCTTCTGCCACTCTTCAGGCTCTCTCCCTTCCTTTTTACTCCTCTCTATGCCATGAACTGGCCTTCTATTATAGTAATATTATTTGCTGGCTTGTACAGCATAGTATAGTAGGTGCATATGGTGGCTTTCAGACAAATAGCAGAAAGAGCTCCTACTTTTCACTCCCAAGACTAAGTCGGTATGTCTACACAGCAAATGAAGGTGTGACTGCAGCACGGGCAGACACACAATATACCTGAATTGTGAAATCAACTGTGGGAAAGTGGATAAAAGTTTACAAAATGTTCCAATCACATACAATATATGGTGACGAGGAAAAGTGTAAAAGGGAGACAGAAAGGCTGAATTAGTCTAAACAAAAAAGTCCTACGGATATAGTTCAAGGATTATGTTAGGCTCATGCAAGGTAAACAAGAGAAATGTGGGACCAGAAATCAATGACCCAAAATTGTTGTATCGGAAATTAGGCCTAATTGGTGGACAAAATAATAAGGAAATGAGCTATTCATTTGGGACATATGGGACACATTTTAGGAATCCCAACATAGCCTGTTGGGATTCCTAAAAATAAAAGACTTTTTGGGAAAATTAGTGGAGGTGAGGCAAAGGGGGACAACTGGTGTCTGAAAAAAGAGGTAGGAATGAGCCTCACCATCATGGCAGATACCCCATCATACCCGGGAACTTCAGGATCTACAGTAACATTTTTGGACCTTTGTTGTTCTGATCCTGAGAGACATCTTGACCTGACCAGACCAGACCAGGCCAGAGTGGGGGACCTAGATGACATCACTACCTCTACTGTCTCTGGCTGACTGATGACCACCATTTGGGATATAAGACTTTATCACTTCCCTCAACCCTTACGTGTCCTTCTCCTTCCACGCTTTATTTCTTATCGTTTCTATCCCTCTCATTTTTTCCTCCTGTCTAATAAGAGTCCGGCTTAGCCAGTCTGGACTGTGTATTTTGCAACACTGCTGCAAACTTGTGACCAGAGAGGCAACTAAAAGCAATGCCTTAAACAGCCAGATGGTGGCACACATTTGCCACGTCTCTGAGGGGCTAAGACCGTGTGCCATGCTTGAGTTTTTCCAGCACTAAGGCTGCAAATGAAAGTCAACACCAGAGACAAAAACTGCATTTTTGCATCTTTGCTGTTCTCTTCTTTCCCGTTTTGTGTGCATTTGTCTTGTTTTGTCTTCTAGGAAACAGGTTCAGACTTTAACAGCTCCAGTCCATCTCAACTAACTCCTTCTCTTTTCCCCCAAAAGGATAGTTATTACCATCTTTTAATACCATCTAAAAGACTGTCATCCGGAGGTTTCCTTCTAAAAACTCTCTCCAGCTAAAGGGAAAGTGAACAAGGAATGGTGTTAAAATGAAAGCCTTACTTAATACTTTACATTTCAAATTCTTCAACTAATTCTGTATTTCCCCCGCTCTCCCTGTCAATATCTTTGATAAAAGGTTTCAAAGGATTTTAATGAAGTGCTTTCCATGGAACTAAGCAGGCTGAGGTCTGTGTATACCAAACCCTGAACCTTTTAATGTTGGACAGTTAAAGGGTCATGTTAACACCTTTGACTCTTTGTGTCTACATATTCTATCTAAATTAGTCAAAACACCTTAACCTGTCACCTATTGTTATGGGAACTATCGTTTTCAATATTACCAGTAGAAATGAGAGAATTTATGACTAATTTTTTTTGATTTATAGGAGTAGATGTTCTTTGCAAATATGGCAACGTCTATCATTTGCACCTGCACTTGATTGTGCCCTTAGAATTGCACCTGCCGTTAGCTGTGGGTGCAAAATCATGGTGGTCAGAAGCCAAAACTTAAAATTTGATCTTGACTATTGATTACTCTGATATACAGCCAGTCTAAGGAAAGGGAGGATGAGACTATTTAAATTGGTATCTAGTGCCAGGAATTAATCGTGCAGTTTTAGGAGCATTTAATTAATTTTAAGAACCATCCAACTTGGATATCCATGACTGTGTCTCAAGACAAGCTGATTAAATATGAGGAGCAAAGGAATAACTAATACAGTTCTTCAAAACAATGTGTGTAATCGGCATAAGAATGGAAATTTCATCCAAGGGTTCCCAACCTTCTAGATCAAAAGGTACCACTTTACCAGACAAAGCCCTCACTGACCTAGCCAGCACTTTTCACCCTCCAGTAAGCTGTACCTTTTATAACTAGAAGCTCTCATCACAGTATGCACATCCGAAAGCAGCATAAAGACATGCAAGAGAGAAAATTAAACTAGATTGATGGAAACCAGGCAGTAAAAAAGGAGGGGAGAAGATACCTTACACAGTATAAGTGAAGAAGGGATGGACAAGGAACGGAAAAGGAAAAGCAAAACCAAAAGCGAGAGTGAGTTAATCTACATTTTAATATGAAAATATTATAATATACAAATAGTTCTCTCACACACACACTCTCTCTCTCTCTCTCTCTCTCAACATCCTATAACTCCCCTCAGTTCAGCACAAACCTGTTTGGAAAATTTATTTTATGCACACAAAAATGTTTGTGGTAAACTTATACCATAGTAGAATTTCCTGGGCTGAGCAAAAGCTATCACCAAGATAGCTTCCCTCCATCAGCTCCACCTGGGGGATTTTAGTTTTGAGGAGGAGGAGGAAAGGGTTTGGAAATATCAGGTTAGGGGAAAATACAGGCTCTGTCAAGAAGGCAGAGGTGGTACAAACTGGAGGAAAGGTCATTCTGGGAGACCATGGAGCTTTGAGAAACTGCCTCATATTAGGTGGATGTGCCCTTTTTTAAACCATAATCTGCTGCTAAATACGATGAAAGCCATAACAATAACACAGGTTGTTATCTGCATGGTGAAGACAAGATAATTTTTTGGCTACAACCCATTTAAACACTTCAACATCAAAGGGTTTGAACAGTAAGCGGAGAGACCTTCAGAATCTAATGTTACTGTTAAAGAAAGGCGATTGAAATGACCAGTTATTTAAGAGAAAACTAAAAACAGCATCAATTATTTTCTATGGGCCTGATCCATAATCCACTGTAACCAATGGGAGTCTTTTCATGCCCTTAGATTAGCAATTTATGAAGCTACCACTATTTTAGGTACTTGCAAACGTTGGAAACGTATCTCCGACCATTATGCAAAAAAAGAAAAAACAAACAAAGAAAACTTCCTATTTCTAGCTTACGGAACTTTTTCTGTAAGCTCAGATTTGCGTACGTCGGGTTTACGTAACTCGGGGAGTGTCTGTACTGCATTTCAGTCGTGGAATAAATTATTCCAGTATAACATAAGGGCAGGGCCGGTGCAAGGAAGTTTCGCGCCCAAGGCGAAACTTCCATCTTGCGCCCCTCCAGCCCTGCTGCAGCTCCCCTCTGCCCTGAGGCGCCCCGCCCCACGGCGGCTCCCTGCCCCCCGTGGCAGCTCCCCACCCCCAGGCCCAAGGAGCCCTGCGGTACCTGCCCACCCTAGCTCACCTCTGCTCTGCGTCCTCTCCGAGCACGCTGTGCTGCTCTAATTCTCCTCCCAGGCTTGCAGCGCCAAACGGCTGATTGGCGCTGCAAGCCTGGGAGGCGGGAGAAGCGAAGCAGCGACTGCGCGGTGGGACCCCCGGGCTGCAGGTGGCGCACTGACCCAGGGGAACCCCTGGGCTGCCAGCTGCTGGCGCGCTGACCCAGGGGAACCCCTGGGCTGCCGGTGGCAGCTCAGACTCCCTCTCCCTCCCAGTGGCAGCGGCTGCTCAAACACTTAAAAAAAAATTGGAGGGCGCCACTTTTTGGCACCACCAAATCCTGGCACCCTAGGCAACCACCTAGTCCGCCTAAATGGCAGCACCGGCCCTGCATAAGGGTGTGTATATTACAGGCAGAACTGGTAACACTGCCTATTATTAATGTTCCCTGACATTTCCATTATAAACCAGTCTTCAGTTGCTTATAACTTTATCAAACTAATCATTTTGGCTAAAATTTTACATACCTAGTGTCTGCCTCAGGCAGATTTTGTTTTTTGAAAATTTCAGCCCAAAACAGTTCAGTGGTTTCTGAGAACAAGTCCAGGGAAAACAAAGAAACATTACAGTGTTTTCACCAGACTTCTTTCCAGTCCAGTCGGTCTACATCTAAAGTTTCATTGGAATCAGCATGCCTGACACATCAGCATTTTATGATGGAAAACTTCCATCAGAACATTTCCAACCAGCTCTAATTATGGGAAAGTCTTTAATTAAATGATCACATACTAATTTTTCCACAGGACCGCTGCGTCATTCAGTGCACAGGCTGGAGAGTGCTCTAGAGATGAATCAGTGATGTAGTGAAGACTTGTCTGTAAGACCTCTGCCTCATCTGTTGCAGAAGTTGGGAGGTGTGCAGTGAATGAGGCAGGGGACTGTGGGAAGAGAAAGGAGGGTCTCAAAATGGTTATGGTAGTTGGCTGCTGCTCTGGAGAACTGGATTTTATCCCTGCCTCTTCCACAGATTTCCTATTTGATGCTAGTCAAGTCACATAAACCAAACTCTTCACATGTGGTCAATAGTTATGCGTTCCTCATTGTCTTTGTGCCCAACTTGAGACCCTGGGGCCTGACTTGCTGAAGTACTAAGCACTCACAGCTGCAACTGAAGTCAGTGGGAGCTGCGGTTTGAAGATATATAGTGCTATATACATTGGCAGATCAACCACTGGGCTGGCGGGCCCATGTCCACGGGCCCTGGACAATTGGGGTGGCCCCACCTGGAGTGCCAGGCAGGCAGAGGGGGGCAAGCCCCTGCGCTCCAACCCCATTTCCCCAACAAGAGCACTGGGGGGAGGGGAGGTAACAGACTGCAGGCAGAAGGGGTAGGAAGGGACCCCTACTTGCTTGGCCCAGTGCCCCACAAACCCCTAATCTGCCTGTGGCTATATACCACTGAAAAATCAGGTTCTGTGTGTGTCAAATTAATTTCAAAATTAGTGGAAATTTCTGTGTGCCTCATTTCCCCATTTATAAAATGGGGCTAATCCCGGCCCTTCACCTCACAGGGAGTTGTGAAAAGAAATTCATTAGTGTTTGTGAAGCACTCAGATGCTATTGCGATGAGTACCACAGAAATGCCCGTGACAAAATCAACAATTCTGTCTTCAGAGCAGGGATTGAATAGTGTGCAGTAAGGCAGGGCTCGGGACACTCACTGAACAACAAAGAAAAACCAAAATACTGAATAGCTGCTCAGTAAATGAGCACTGGAAATAGAACGCAGGAATCCCGGTTTCCAGACATGTTTTCAAACCAGAAGACACTTCAGCTCTTGTACAGTATACATATTCCATTTTTATAATTAGTACAGTTTCTTTGAAAGGAGTGGAAGGATAATATTGTCCTTAAGTTCTCTTCTCTATTATTTCCAAGTTCCTATATAACCTTTAGCATAATACACCTACATTTTGCAGCATTTCAGATTAAATTTAAAAAATGAAAGTTTTTACTGAATTAAATCTGAAAATAAATAATATAATCAGTGCAGTATCTTCTATTTATTCTGATATTCAATTCAAAACACTTTTGAAGTGTCATTCACTTTTATGTCAACTCCATATTTTCAGTTTTGAATGTGTCTCAGATTTTTGTACTGACCCTCCTGCACTGTAGGAGTTGACAGGGGAAAGCTGGAGGTTTTTAACTTCTGGTAAGAACAGCTGGGAGTTTTAACTCCTGATAAGGCATAGGACAGTGGCTCCCAAACTTTCCAGGGTCGTGCTTCCCGCTTTATCCCTGTTCCCCCCCCCCACTCCACCGGGAGCCAGGGCCAGGAGTGGAGCCGCAGCTCCCTGGAGGAAGTGGAGGGGAAGGCATGGACAGGGGTGGGGAGGGGCAAGGCTTTGGCTGCAGCTAAAGACAGATCTGGGGCCAGGAACAGAGCTGCAGCCAGGGGCCAAGGCTGGGCGTGGGGTTGCCAACTTTCTAATCACACAAAACTGACCACCCTTGCCCAGCCCCTTCTCAGAGTCACTGCACTCTGCTCACTCCATCCCCCCTCCCTCCATTGCTCACTCTCCCCCACCCTCACTCACTTTCACTGGGCTGGGGCAGAGGGTTGTGGTGCGGAAGGGGGTGTGGGCTCCAACTGGAGGTTTGCGCTCTGGGGCCAGAGATAAGGGGTTTGTGGTGCACAAGAGGGCTCAGGGTTGGGGCAGGGGGTTGGGGTGTGGCCTCCAGCCAGGCAGCGCTTACCTCAGGCAACTCCTGGAAGCGGCTGGCATGTCCAACTCCTAGGCGGAGGGGTAGGGGGCTCTGTGCGCTGTCCTTGCTCATAGGCACCACCCCCGCAGCTCCCATTGCCTGCAGTTCCCGACCAATGGGAGCTACAGAGCCAGTGCTCCAGGTGGGAGCAGCACACGGAGCCCCTTTGGCTGCCCCTGCACCTAGGAGCTGTGCAGAGCCAGAGTAGGCAGGGAGCCTGCCTTAGCCCCGCTGCACCGCCGACCAGACTTTTAGCAGCCTGGTCAGCAGTGCTGACTGGAACCACCAGGGTCTCTTTTCAACTGAGTGTTCTGGACAAACATCGGATGCCTGGCAACCCTATCTGAGCGTGGGGCTGGGGCCAGGCTGGAGCCGTGCAGTGATGGGGGCTGGCAGCCAGGGCCACAGCCAGGTGTAGAGCTGCAACCGGGCCATGGTTGTGGGCCTGAGGCTGGGGGTGGGGCCAGGAACAGGGCCAGAGCACAGCTGGGGGCCAAGCAGGGCTGGGGGGTGCCTCCTTCCCTCCCCCTGTGGGGATTGGCCTGGGACCCACCACACCCCCCAACTGTTCCTCTGTGCCCCCCCCCCCCCAAGGGGACATGCCCCACAGTTTGGGGACAACTGGCATAGGAAATGGTTTGGATTTTTGTTATGCAGAAGGCAGCAGATGATTTTGGTCCTTGTGAGGAATGGATATATCTCCTCCCTCTCTCCCGCCCTAATGTGGGCAGGGATGGAAGTGACTTGACACTTTTTGAGGAGGCTTCTTTAGTTTCTCACACCAGTAATAGCAGTTTCACTTCCCCCTGCCCAATAGTCACTACTGCCCCCGAACACTGATTAAGTAAAAACAAGGAGAAGTCCTTGTGGCACCTTAGAGACTAACCACTCTGAAACTGATTAAGTACTTTCACTAAGTGTCTGCTAACATAAGCAGCACATAATGTTGATATTTAAATTGACATAATTAAGCTTCAGTGTTAACAACCAATTGAGATGATGGGGACACTTAACACCTCTCAATACCATTATTTCAAGCTGTTTGCAAAGCCAGAAAGACAATACTTCATTCACTACATTGAGCAGCGACAGAGAGTCCTGTGGCACCTTATAGGCTAAGGCCATGGCTACACTGGCGCTTTACAGCGCTGCAACTTTCTCGCTCAGGGGTGTGAAAAAAACACACCCGAACGCTGCAAGATACAGCGCTGTAAAGCGCCAGTGTAAACAGTGCCACAGCGCTGCTGCAAGCTAAACCCCATGATGTGGAGTATATGCAGCGCTGGGAGAGCTCTCTCCCAGCGCTGGCGCTGCGACTACACTCATACTTCGGCAGCGCTTTGAAGTTTCAAGTGTAGCCATACCCTAAGAGATGTATTGGAGTATAAGCTTTCGAGGGTGAATACCCACTTCGTCAGACGCGTGTAGTGGAAATTTCCAGAGGCCTTGAGCAGGTTAATCTTTAAGGCCATCAGCACCATAAACTTGTATTTTTAAATGAACATATCTGTACAATTTTGTAGTGAAGAGTGGGCTCTGCAGCAAATTCAGTGTCTTTGGAGTCATTTAGAACATGGCTTCCTGATTATTTGTAGTGTTTTCTCTGATCTCCCTAATCCTTTTCAAAAAGCACCAGCTTCAACAGCACTGGAACAGCTCTAGGAGCTAGAATCAGAAGAGTTAATAATTTGTGTAATAAGTGAGAAAAGTTCACTGACATCTTTCTGGAGAATGTCAGTAGGCCAGAGAACACACTCCATGCTGGCATTTTGGGACAAGCACCTCATCATTAGAAATCAGAGATGCTTGATTCTAATAACTACACACCCTGCCTGCCTGGTGTAGTTGGTGACCTGGTTCTATTGAGACAGTTAAGAAACAAATTTCAAAGTTCAAGGAAGAATCCAGGCCTTCGGTAATGCTCAGACTTGTTATTTATTTCCTGAATGTTTTTTTACACATAATTTAGTAGGCTGCTTCATGAAAGGGTCAGGCCCTCTCTGTGACAAGCATTCTTTTTAGAGCTACCTCAGTTTCTGCCACATTGCCTGCCACCTCCCTCCTTGAAATGCCAGCACATACACAGAAATGTCAGGATAAAATACAGTTACGGAGTTCACTTTAACACATCTCTGATACTGACAGGTTTTTGTTCCTGAGCAGTTGCCTCCATGCTGCCTAATGACATGCTGGTCATAAAGCACACATTTTTTGAAAATGCTGTCAACAGTAAATCACTGTCGTATGCAGTGGTGTTATAACCTTCTTGGTCCCAATCATCATGTCAGTTCCCAATATCTCAGTCACACTCTGAACTTGTGAGGTTCCCTCACCCATGTTGTCACTTCTTAAATCTTATTTTAATCAGGGAAATGATCTGTCTTTCAAGCTGCTTCATTTAATAGTCAACAGAACACTCCCTTCTGACGAGAAGGTGCCAAGAATTATACTGTATGAGGCAAAATTTATGGCTTTTTTCCACCCCCCTATAACAAGTATCTCAAAGGAGCAGTGTATGTGTCAGGGGCGGCTCTAGGCATTTTGCCGCCCCAAGCACGGCAGGCAGGCTGCCTTCAGCGGCTTGCCTGTGGAGGGTCCGCTGGTCCCGCAGCTTCGGCGGAGGTCCACTGAAGCCACGGGACCAGCAGACCCTCCGCAGGCAGGTCGCCGAAGGCAGCCTGCCTGCTGCCCTCGCGGCAATCGGCAGAGCGCCCCCAGTGGCTTGCCGCCCCAAGCACGCACTTGGCATGTTGGTGCCTGGAGCCGCCCCTGGTATATGTGTATAACAGCTCTCTGATACTAGTACTGAGCGCTACAAACAGGGAACACCCAGATTTAATTACTCGTTGTAATGGTCCTCATTCGGGGTTTGGTTGGGAAGCATGGCCCAGTGGTCAAGGCTTCAACCCATGACCAACAGGTGGGGTTGTTGGTAGGTGAGCCTAGGCCTTCCCACTCCACTGAACTCCAACCCAGGGCCCTTTGGGCTACCAGTGGTCTGGCAACCGAGGCTGCCCTCTCTGGGACACTTCCTATCTTCCCTACCCTGGGTCAACCTAGTCCAAGGGTTTCCCCTGCTGGGGGAGTCCAAATAAAGAAAATAAGAAGGGATTACCAATGTCCAGGGTCCACATGCAGGGGAGAGGGGAGTACTTCCTGCACTGATTGTTTCTGGGGTCGGTTCTCCCTTCCCTCAGGGAGGGCCCTTTTGGGGCAATTGTATCAGAGACTTCAGCCTTCCCTCTTCTCTGCACTGCTGGAGCTGTGGGCTGCAGGCCAACTCTCTTCCAAGTCTACCCCCAAATGAGCTAATTCCGCATCTTTTAATTCCTCCAACAGATGAGCATTTGCTGCATTTGGGCTGTCTGGGCCCAAAATAATCCCTTAACACCTTTTTGTCCACTGTGGGGTTTGTTCACCACATCACACCCATTTTATTTATCTTAGGGGTTTTACTTCCAAAACAAAACCTCATTATTTTATCCTGTTTTCTTACTAACAAGCAATTCCTATTGTTAACTTGAATAAACAGTGGAAGAAATGCGTGTGTTACCCGCCCCCCAATTTAACAAATATAATATTTCATAAAATACGAATTTAAAATCCATTTGCTTTCCCATGCAAAAGAGTAAACACAGACATCAGTATCTAAAAATCTGAGTAAGGAATTGTGAATAAGTAGACGATATCTACTTAATGAGTGCGCTTGAGAGGAAAGCATGTAATTTGATTCGTACTGCATAATTCCTTTTGTATTATTTATTTTATACTTTAAATGACCTCATTTTGTTTGATGTGTTTTGCAGTCTCAGTGTCTTACTCTTCTGTAGGACCATCTAAGCTTAGGTTTTTCTAGAGCAGTCACTGCCATCATATCTAAGGCCAGGTCCACGCTACAGCGTTAAATCGATTTTAACAGCGTTAAACTGATTTAACGCTGTACCCGTCCACACTACAAGACACTTAAAATTGATTTTAAGGGGTCTTAAAATCAATTTCTGTACTCCAGCTAAACGAAAGGAGTAACCCTAAAATCGATTTTACAAAATCGATTTAGGGCTAGTGTGGACGGAAATCGAAGTTAATGGCCTCCGGGAGGTATCCCACAGTGCACCAGTGGCCGCTCTGGACAGGTAAAGGAACTCTACTGCACTGGCCAGGTACACAGGAAAAGCCCCGGGAACTTTTGAATTGCATTTCCTGTTTGGCCAGCATGGAGCTCTCAGCAGCACAGGTAACAATGCAGTCTCCTGAGAATAGGAAAAAAGCTCCAGTGTGGAACGCACAGGAGTTATTGGATCTTATCGCTGTATGGGGAGAAGATTCTGTGCTATCAGAACTGCGTTCCAGTAGACGAAATGAGAAAACTTTTGAAAAGATTTCTAATGCCATGAGGCAGAGAGGCCATAGCAGGGACTACGTGCAGTGCAGAGTTAAAGTGAAGGAGCTCAGACAAGCGTACCAGAAAACCAAAGCAGCAAATGGCAGATCCGGATCTGGGCCAAAAACATGCCGCTTCTACGCGGAGCTGCATGCAATTTTAAGTGGCTGTGCCACAACAAGCCCCCCCTTGTCTGTGGATTCAGAGGTGGGGGTAGTAATCTCAGCCATTGCTGATGATTCTGCGGATGGCGAAGATGTGGAGGAGGAAGAGGAGGACGAGATGGCAGAGACCACACAGCACTCCATTCTCCCCAACAGCCAGGAGCTTTTCCTCACCCAAACAGAATTACCATCGCAGCCCTCCCAAGCCACTAGCACAGACAATGAAGCCATGGAAGCGACCTCTGGTGAGTGTACTTTTTTAAATAAAAAACATAGTTTAAAAGCAAGCGTTTTTTAATGATTGATTTGCCATGAGGGCTTGCATGCATTAGCTGGCATTAAAGTTACTGGAAAAGTCTGTTAACATGTCTGGGGATGGAGCAGAAATCCTCCAGGGACATCTCTATGAAGCACTCCTGGAGGTACCCCAAAAGCCTTTGCAGAAGGTTTCTGGGCAGGGCAGCCTTATTCCGTCCACCATGGTACGAAACTTTACCATGCCATGCCTGGAGCACGTAATCGGGTATCATTGCATGACAAGCCTAGCTGCGTATGGTCCCGGGGATTGCTGGCATTCAAGAAGCATAATTTCTTTTTCTCTGTCTGTAATCCTCAGGAGAGTGATATCGTTCATGGTCACCTGGTAAAAAGTAATGTAGTTTATTAAGGGGACAGAAATGACCATTCCTTCATTGCTGCTTTCCTGCGCCTTTAAAAAAACCCTTCCCTAGCAGTTAGCCATGGGGGGGGGGAGGTAAAAAACAGCCCATTCCTACGGGGAGGTGTCTCTAATGGCGCTGACCTTTTTAGCATTTGGGCAGCAGGAATTTTCGCTGCTAATTGCCAAGGCATAGGGGGGGAAGGGGGAGGTGGTAAGATTTCAGTGACCTGCCATTACAGCAGACATGCAGAGTGGGGGGGAAAACCATTCACAATTTTCCTCTAGTGCTTAACCTTTCTAATGGCATAAGAAAAGAAGCAAAAGATGTGCTTTTTAGCAGTTTGGCTGCCAAGCATGAATGTTACCTGGTAATAGCCAGTGGTACGGGGGTAAGGAAGAGGTTGTACGGTTAACTACCATTAGATGTATGCCTTACCATGTCCGCCTGCAAGCTGATTTGTAATCCCCGGACCTGCGTCCGTGTTGCTCTCTGACCACAGCCGCAAGCACTAAATACTAAAAGAATCCAAAGGCGACCTTCTAGTGAAGTGACGTGCTACATACGGTGAATAGTGTAGTTCACTGTGAAAGAGTATAACCATTGTTCTGCGAAATGTATCTCTTATGATCCTTCTATCACTCTTTTCCCCCACTCATGCACCTGCACATTTTTCAAGCCTCCCTACCCCAGTCTGACGGATAGGTCAGATAAGGAGAATAAGGAAGAAGAGGACACGGGAGGAGATGTTCACAGAAATAATGGCAGTAACCCGCAGTGAAAGAGCTCATCTGGGGGAGTGGAAAGACGTGGTGGCAAAGTACAGGAACGCTGCCAGTGAACGTGAGGACAGGAGGGACCAACGTGAGGACAAGAGGGACGCTCGAGATGAGATGTGGCGGCAGGAAGATCAGAGGTGTAGGGAGGAAGATCAGCGGTGGCGGGATGCAACGCTGGAGCTGCTGCGCGATCAAACTGACATCCTCCGAAGTCTGGTGGAAGAGCTGCGGGGTCACAGAGTGCCACTCCAGCCCATGTTTAACCTCCCTCACTCACCATGTCCCATATCTTCCACACCCAGATGTGTAAGAACGCGTGGGGGAAGGCTTTCTGCACCTGCCCACTCTACCCCCGTGGACAGTCCAACCAAAAGGCTGTCATTACATTGAAATGCCCTTAATGGCCTTTTTCTTCCCTCCTATACTCCTCCCAAACCACTCCCGGGGTACCTTTTTATTTCTCTTACTCTTCTTATAATGGCATGCTATTCAAAGAAAGTGGGAGGGTGGGTTGGTTACAGGGAATGACTTTTAATAAAGAATACAAGGTTTTTAAAAGATAGTAACTTTATTTCCATAAGAAAGCTGTTAGGGAAGGGTGCAGGGTATGTTGCTTGCAGCAGAAGTCAATGGGGGGGGGGAGGTTCAGGAAGGGGAAAGAAACACAGCAGTCACACCATACCCTGGTCCATGATGAAACTCGTTTTCAAGGCTTCTCTGATGAGCACCGCTTCCTGGTGTGATCTTCTAATTGCCCTGGTGTCTGGCTGCACGTAATCAGTGGCCAGGTGATTTGCCTCAGCCTCCCACCCCGCCATAAAGGTCTCCCCCTTACTCTCACAGAGATTGTGGAGCACACAGCAAGCAGCAATAACAAAGGGGACATTGGTTTGGCTGAGGTCTGAGCGAGTAAGTAAGCTTCTCCAGCGACCTTTGAGATGCCCAAATGCACATTCTACCACCATTCTGCACTTGCTCAGCCTGTAGTTAAACAACTCCTCACCACTGTCCAGGCTGCCTGTGGATGGCTTCACGAGCCGTGGCATCAGGGGGTAGGCTGGGTCCCCCAGGATAACTACAGGCATTTCAACATCCCCAACTGTAATTTTCTGGTCTGAGAAGTAAGTCCCTTGCTGCAGCCATTTAAACAGAGTAGTGCTTCTGAAGACACAAGCGTCATGAACCCTTCCTGGCCATCCCACGTGGATGTTGGTGAAACGTCCCTTGTGATCCACCAGTGCTTGCAGCACCATTGAAAAGTACCCCTTGCGGTTTACGTACTGGGTGCCCTGGTGCTCCGGTGCCAAGATAGGGATATGGGTTCCATCTATGGCCCCCCCACAGTTAGGGAATCCCATTGCAGCAAAGCCATCCACTATGACCTGCACGTTTCCCAGAGTCACAACCTTTCGTAGCAGCAGCTTAATGATTGCTTTGGCTACTTCCAGCACAGCAGCCCCCACAGTAGATTTGCCCACTCCAAATTGATTCCCGACTGACCGGTAGCTGTCTGGCATTGCAAGCTTCCAGAGGGCTATTGCCACTCGCTTCTCCACTGTTAGGGCTGCTCTCATCCTGGTATTATGGCGTTTCAGGACAGGGGAAAGCAAGTCACAAAGTTCAAAGAAAGTGCTCTTACGCATGCAAAAGTTCCGCAGCCACTGCGAATCGTCCCACACCTGCAAAACTATGCGGTCCCACCAGTCTGTGCTTGTTTCCCGGGCCCAAAATCGGCGAGCAATGGGTAGAACCTCCTCCATTACCATCAGGAGCTCCAAAGCGCAGGGGCCCGCGGTTTCGGAGAACTCAGTCTCCAGGTCCTCATCACTCTCGTCGCCGCGCTGCCGTCGCTGCAGCCTCCTCTCCTGCATTTGCTGTTCATGGTTCGGCATAGACAGCACGAGAATGCGTGAACTGTTTACAACGTCCACGATCAAGGTACTGATCAGACCAAGGGTCCATGCTTGCTGTAAAATGGCGTTTGCTCACTTCACCAGTAAAAAACGCGCAAAATGGCTGTCTGCTGCTTTCAGGAAGGGAGGGGATGAGCCTGTACCCAGAACCACCCACGACAGTGATTTTTGCCCCATCAGGCACTGGGGTAGTAACCCATAATTCCAAGGGTCAGGGAACACTGCAGGAACTATGGGATAGGTACCCACAGTGCAACACTCCTGAAATCGATGGACGCCTGGAACCATGGACGCACACCACCGACGTAATGTGCCCTAGTGTGGACGCGTAAAATCGATTTTATAAACCCTGTTTTATAAAATCGATTTTACTAATATCGATTTTAAGCTGTAGTGTGGACGTACCCTAAGTAATTCCTGCAGGTGCTGAGTGCCCTCAACTTCCATTAAATCAGGCCATAGATGGCAAGTACCTTAGACTTCTTGATGTTGGGAACACATGGTGCAAGTGATAATGTTCATATGACAAAATAGTTTAGCAAGAGAACCTGCTGGTGTTTTATAATTCATCTAACTTGTACTGTAAATTTCTGCATCTGCGGAATGCTTACATTTTTCTAGCTGGAAATGATAGTTGCATCATCTGCAAGGGAAACAAAGTGTGAAATAAATATAAGCACTGAGTAAATGCAGATGTTTTACCGTTACAAAGAGTGGGAGAGAAAGAACACTTAGCTAAACCTCTAGCAGTCTGCTAAGGATTGTAAATTGCAATAGTTCAGATAAAATAGGATAATGAGATCAGATCACTTGATGATTTTATGCTTACACAGACTATCAGTATTACAAATAGACTAATAAGTAAGGAAGAAATACATAACTTCTGAAACACTGGGAGGATCAGGTGTAATTGACCGAATAGAGACAAACATGGAAAAGATCCAATTACTGTCCAGAGTAGCTACATCCTTATGCTTAAAGTTCAAACCAGCTGAGTACTGAGCACCCTCAACTCTCACAGAAGTCAGTGAGTGTCGTGCATGCTCAGCATCTTCTGGAAGGTCCTCTGCATCTCACAGAATCTGCCCCAATGTGCAATACCACCGGAGGGAACAACTGCAACAATCTATACAAATGGTACTTACACCTGCCCTGGCTAGAAAAAATACACTCTCTCATTCAGGGCCAGATAGTTGCTGGAGAGGCTGTGGTTTGAGGGCCCTTCAAACAGGCAGTATAGGTTGGGGGATAATGTACATAAGGTAACAGGAGTTCTGAGCCAAGATGAATCACTCTCTAAGTACGGACATTAGTAGATTAGGGCAAAGAGAAGACAAGGGTTATTGCTGGGATTTTTAATGGGGCCAAAGGGAGTCAGGCACCCAACTTCCAATGGTTTTCAATGGGAATTAGGTCCCAGATTTTTAAAGGTATGTGGGTGCCTATCTCCTATTGAATCAATGGGAGTTAGGTGCCTAAATACCTTTGAGGACTTGGGCCTACGTGCAAATCTTCGCCGGTAAAGTCTGCAGATGATACAAGGATTGGTGGGATAGTAAAATAATGAGGAGAACAGGATATTGTTTTGGAGTAATCTGACTTGCCTGGTTAAATGGTTACAATCCAAGAAAATGCACTTTACTATAGCCAAGTCCAATGTAATACATCTGAGAACGAAGACCGCAGGTTACACCTACAGGTTGGGAGACTCTCTCTTGGAAAGCAGTGACTCAGCAAAAGACTTTAGGGGGTCATCATAGATAATCGTCTCAACATGAGCTCTCAAAGCAGTGCTGTGGCAATGACAGCTAATGTGGTCCTTGGACGTATAAAAGGGAGAATATCAAGTAGAAAAGCAGGGAAGTGATCTTGTATCTCCATACAGCATGGTAAGGCCTCTGCTTGAATACTGCATCCAGTTCTGGTGCCCACACTTCAAAAGGATGTGGCAATATTGGACAGAGTTCAAAGGAGGGCCAAAGGAATGATCCAGGGGCAGAAAACAAGCCTTCTGATGTGATGCTAAAGGAGCTCAACTTATTCAGCTTATCGAAGAGCAGGTTGAGTGATGACTTGATCACTGTGTCTCGGTACTTACACATGGAAAAGCTATCTGATGGGAGGGGGGAGTTCTTCAATCTTGCTGACAAAGGCAAAACAAGAGTAAATGGCTGGAAGTTAAAATTGGACAAAATCAACCTTGAAATCAGACGCAATTTCCTAGCAGCGAGGGTAATCAACTACTGGAGAGTTTACTGGGGGAGGCGGTGAACTAACTATTGCTAGTAGCCTTTTATGAAAGATCCAGCTTCTGAGATAAGTTCTGTGGCCCGTGTGTGTAAGGGTTGGACTAGATAGCCATGGTGATCCCATCTGACCTTGAAATCTGTAAATCTGTTACTCCTCTGTTCACCCCTTCCTTTATGGGCCTTGGGAACACTGCCCTCAGCATGCTCATAACACTTGTACCGCTGTACATCTAATATATATATATTATATGTGTATAATCTAAACTTGCACTTCAGGGTTTCAGCAAGTCACCTACAGGGGTCAAGAAGGATTTTTTCTCTCCACCAATGCACAATTATAATTTGGGACTGAGGGTTTGTTTTGTTCCTCTGAAGCACTGGAGATCTGCCACACAGCTAGAGACCAGATACGTGATGGGGTGGACTGGTGCTCTAATGTGGTACAGAGAATCCCCATGTTTTAGACAGCTGGTTGGTGTGTCTTTCTCATGTGTTCAGCATCCAACTGATCACTTGATTTGGGGCTAGGAAAGAATTTCCCCCTCGGTCAGATTGGCAGGGATCTTGAGGGTTTCTCACCTTCCTTTGCAGCATGGGGTGCAGATTGCCTGGTGGGATCATCCGGCTATATCTCACCTAATTAATTCCCAGTCATTGCAGGGGCCTTGAGCACTGGTGGCATGTAAGTCCCACCTGTTCTCTGCCTGTGGCACAGAGCAATTTAGCTTCCTGAGGACTGAAATGTTTTAGTTTATTTGAAGTCATGAGGGATATTTGGGTGAAAATCGATGGCCTGTGTTACGCAGGAGGTCAGACTAGATGATCTAATGGTCCTGTCTGGCCTTATATCAGTGGTGAGCAACCTGCGGCCCGTTAGGGTAATCCGTTGGCGGGCCATGAGACAGTGTTTACATTGCCCGTCCGCAAGTACAGCTGCCCACAGCTCCCAGTGGCCATGGGTCACCATTTCCGCCAATGGGAGCTGCGGGAAGCAGCACCAGCATGTCCCTGCAGCCCACGCCGCTTCCTGCAGCTCGCATTGGCCAGGAACAGCGAACCGTGGCCATGCCTCCAGATGGTCACAGTAAACACCACTGCCTTACACTCTAAAAAACTCCCTTAGGTCCCCTGGAAAGTCCCAACCCACAGGAATAAGATATCTTTGTTAGTTCTATTTATCTTATTTACCATGAGGTTACAAAAGTTCTCCCATCTTTTGTCTGGACCTCCTGTCAATGATAATCGGTGACTATTTTATATTAGCAATGTACCCTATTGTTGGTCACTCTCTGTTAGGTAATATTATAAATATGCAGCTAATACTAAAAACCATTGTACATGTCCAAACTGCAGCCTCAGTTTTACAATATGGACAGCCAGATAACATCCAAATCAGGGAAACGCATTTCAGTTACGCGTACAGTGTGGTGTTGAATGCCCGCACTCTGTTTGCATGTAAATCTTGGAGGATTTTCAGATAAACGACCCTATGTGTGCAGAATACTAACTGCTGCCTCCACCTCCCTGAGTGCTATGGACTCTGTGTAGTTATGCTGTACAAGGTGAAAAGCAGTTCTTGAGGTGGCTAGAGAGACGTCTCCCTGAATTCTGTCACACTAGGATGATTTGAGGCAGGCCAAAGATGAGGCGGGAAAGGGGACTACCTGCTTTCATTCCACTCCATGGCCTAGTGATGTGAGGAGTGGAAATTCACGTGCACCCAGCCAAGCTATTCCGGCTAGACATTGGGGAGAAGATTTTATAGATATTACAGGAATTTCCTGTGCTACCCTAGGAGGTCAAAGAAAATAATGAAAACATAGCCAAGAGCCATCTAACCTAGAGGTCGAACAACTAGATGGTGGGACATTGTTTGCAGGGACATGATCAGGCTGGGCTTAATGAAGGAACAAGCCATGGACAGGAATGAATGGCAATGATGTACCACTCCCTGTGTCTACAAAGTTACTCTAAGATGAAAGACAGACAAGAATTTACTGATGAATGTTCCTCTGAATTCTCCTACACAATGGTCATGCAACTGCTAACACCCAATATTTCAATTTTGGCCCCTTACCGCAACTGGCCTTTTCTCTGTCGGGTTCTATTGTATCCTGTAATCTCAGTGCCCAAATATTGCTCTTATCCTTCCATGCGCTGCATCGTACCAGGTCACTCTTTTTATTATCTCAGGGTTTACTGCTGTCCACTCACAGCTGAATCTGTCTCCTCCTTTGCCAGAGCATAAAGAAAGCACCTTCTCCCTCTGCCACCATCCTCATATACACCTCTACCCCGATATAATGCTGCCCTCGGGAGCCAAAAAATCTTACCGCATTATAGGTAAAACTGTGTTATATCAAACTTGCTTTGATCTGCCAGAGTGCGCAGCTCCCTCCTGACCCCTCCCCGCAGCACTGCTTTACTGTGTTATATCCAAATGCGTGTTATATCGGGTTGTGTTTTATCGGAGTAGAGGTGTATATTTAAACAAACAAATCAGAGGAACCTCCTGAGATGTCTATTTCACACCCAATAATCTGACACAATCTGGCCTGCATCTGAGTAGTTGCCATACTCTGTTCAAGTCATTCTCCGTTAGAGCAATATGTTTACTTTTCACACAACTCTTCCTTCCAAACAACTTCCCACAGGTACCAGTCCCACCTCCTCACTATCAATGGCCATTTTCTTACATTCTACATTTTTTCCATTTTTCCCCCTTCTGTTCAAGGCATTAACATTGGTCCCTGGAAAGATGACGTTCTCCTGTCTACCAGGAGATCAGACAGTAATACAGCTACCACAGCTTTTTGCTAAGGACACGCTGTCATAAACAAATAGTTAAGGGTTAATAGAACAGGAGTACTTCATGTCTCTTTTGCCTGTAAAGGGTTAACAAGTTCAGTGAGCCTGGCTGTCACCTGACCAGAGGACCAATCAGGGGACAGGATACTTTCAAATCTTGAGGGACAGAAGTCTTTGTGTGTGCTGTTAGTGTTTGGTTGTTGTTCTCTCTGGGTTCTGAGAGTGACCAGACATGCAACCAGGTTTCTCTCCAATCTCTCTGATACAGTCTCTTATATGACCAGAATAGTGAGTACTAGGTAGATCAGGTGAGTTAGGCTTATGTTTGTTTTCTTTATTTGCAAATGTGTATTTGGCTGGAAGGGGTTCAAATTTGTATTTTGCTGAAAGGATTTTAATTTGTACTTGTATACTTAGGCTGGGAGGGTATTCCCAGTGTCTATAGCTGAAAGACCCTATAATATATTCCATCTTAAATTTACAAAGATAATTTTTACTGTTTTTTTCTTTCTTTAATTAAAAGCTTTTCCTGTTTAAGAACCTGATTTTTTTTTATTCTGGTGTGAGATCCCAGGGGACGGGGTCTGGATTCACCAGGGAATTGGTAGGGAGAAAGGAGGGAAGGAGGAGAGAAAGGTTAATCTCTCTCTGTGTTAAGATTACTTTCTCTCTTAAGGAGAGTCTGGGAGGGGGAGAGAGAAGGAGGGGGGAAGGTGAATTTTCCTCTCTGTTATAAGATTCAAGGAGTTTGAATCACAGTGATATTCCAGGGTAACCCAGGGAGGGGAAGCCTGGGAGAGGCAACGGTGAGGGAAAGGGTTTACTTTCCTTGTGTTAAGATCCAGAGGGACTGGGTCTTGGGGGGACCAGAGTGTACCAGGCACTGGAATTCCTGGTTGGTGGCAGCGCTACAAGTACTAAGCTGGTAATTGAGCTTAGAGGAATTCATGCTGGTACCCCATCTTTTGGACGCTAAGGTTCAGAGTGGGGAATTATACCATGACACACGTCTTCTCTCCTGGATTCTGTAAATCCTTCTGCTTTTCATCCTCATTTTAGTTTCTTTGTATTCCTCTGATCTGCTGTAACTCACAGCTTTTTTTCTAGGTTTCCACTTTTCTGCCTTCACTTTCTGCTTCCAGTTGCACCCTTGAAATGGGCAGCAATTACTAAAGGAAACCACTTTTCATAGGGGAAAAGAAGATATTTATCTCTGACCTCCTCCCGCTCGCCTCTCTCCCTGCCCCGCCTCCCCACTTTGATTTTCTGCAGCCAGATTCTATAACTGGCTGCAGGAAATTCATCCCTTCCTCATTCCCCTGTCATTCTCAGGTGCAAATGTGGTTGTGGGGGTGGAAGGTGACGGCATCACCTCTCAGGAGCAACAGTTCCAGAGATCAGAGGGGAAGCTGTCTTAGTCTGTATCTGTAAAAGCATGCATCCGACAAAGTGGGCATTCACCCACGAAAGCTCATGCTCCAATACATCTGTTAGTCTATAAGGTGCCACAGGACTCTGCTGCAGTTCCAGAGAGGTGTTACAGTGATCAGTGGTTTTGGGAGTGAGAGCGCAGCTGGACAGGAAAACCAGGAGGTTTCTGAAAGTACCTGGGTAATCTGTGATTATTAGAAAAACAAATCAAAGTGAGCAATTTACAGGCTAAGTTTGAAGGTTATCTTCCTTTAAAAGGGAAAGACTGGCAACAGGGAGGGGAGTGCAATCAGAGTCCCTACTCCACTGTTACACACCCGGAGGATCTTGGCTGCACAGTGCTAATCTTCCCTAGGCTAGTTACATCAGCTTTGGGGACCAATTTACATCGGTGCTATAGCATCAGAAAATCTGGCCCATTCCATTTACCTAAAAGCAGCAAAGAATCCTGTGGCACCTTATAGACTAACAGACGTTTTGGAGCATGAGCTTTCGTGGGTGAATACCCACTTCCTCAGATGCATGTAATGGAAATATCCAGGGGCAGGTATATATATGTGTGCTAGCAAGCAAGCTAGAGATAACGAGGTCAGTTCAATCAGGGAGGATGAGGCCCTGTTCTAGCAGTTGAGGTGTGAAAACCAAGAGAGGAGAAACTGGTTCTGTAATTGGCAAGCCATTTACAGTCTTTGTTCAATCCTGAGCTGATGGTGTCAAATTTGCAGATGAACTGAAGCTCAGCAGTTTCTCTTTGAAGTCTGGTCCTGAAGTTTTTTTGCTGCAGGATGGCCACCTTAAGGTCTGCTATAGTGTGGCCAGGGAGGTTGAAGTGCTCTCCTACAGGTTTTTGTATATTGCCATTCCTAATGTCTGATTTGTGTCCATTTATCCTTTTCCGTAGAGACTGTCCAGTTTGGCCGATGTACATACCAGAGGGGCATTTACCTAGAGTGCCACACTGAGGGTGCCCAATAACCTCAAAACTGAGGGTAACTGCAGACACAGGAACACATTTATTCAAGCGACTCGGTATTATTTCCCTTTTACAGCCTTTTTTATTTATTTTTTTTTAAAAAGTTGCATTCGTATTTTTTTTTGGTCCCCAGCACTTTCTGTACCTTACATGTCTATGCACTGAATTACTTAAACCACAATGCTGCTCATCAGTCTCCTCCTCCTTTATATTGTCTGCCCCACTTTCACATCTCCAGTTTTATATCATAATGAAAAATTCATCATCTTGCTGCATGTTCCACCTAATGAAGTGAGCGGAATTGGTTCTCATGCACATCCTTTAGGCATTCCATTAGTCTTCTCCATCACTCCCTAACTAGCACTCACAAGTATCCTCTCTCTTTGAGATCCAAGTGATTCTTTACCCTCTCAAGTGCTTCATACTTATAACTAAGGCTACAACTTAGACACAGGTATTTTTAGTAAAAGTCATGGACAGGTCACGAGCAATAACCAAAAAAAATCACAGCATGGTGACCTGTCTTTTACTAAAAACACCCCTAATTAAATCTTCAGTGCTGGGGGGGGGGGCGGGGGAGAGGGAGAAGGGGAGGCGCTTCCAGGGATGCTGCTGATCTTGGGTGGGGGCACTCCAGGCCCCACCACTGCTGGGGTGGGGGCAGCCCAAGGCCCCCTGCCACTGCTGCTGGGGTGGAGACAGCGGCCCAGTGTCCTCCCGCTGCTGCTGGGGAGGGGGCAGCGGCCCAGTGTCCTCCCGCTGCTGCTGGGGAGGGGGCAGCGGCCAGGGGTCCCCACGCTGCCCCTGCTCTGGGCGGGGGACGGCCCTGGGTGCTGCTGCTGCTCTTGGGCAGCGCCCACGATCAGCTGCCTGGGGCTGCCCGAGCAGCGGCCGGTATGGTTGGCCCCAGAGCCACCTCAGCTATTCGGGTGGCCCTGGGGTCAGCCACACCAGTCGCTGCAGAAGTCAGGGAAGTCCCAGAAGGTAACGAAATCCGTGACTTCCGTGAAAGACTCTCAGCCTTGCTTATACCATACATGATGGCTTTGCAGAGAAGCAAAGTTTCCCGAAGCAAATTTACAAAAAACGGAAGTCACAATAAATCAAGCCCATACACATTTCTTTAAAAATCCTATCAGATGTGTTAGGCATGATCTTCTTTGGATGAATCCATTCTCAAATAAGCATATGGATTTTGACATAGAACTCCTAGTTTTTAGAAGAATCTCAACTCCTCTTCTGATTTTGCTCCTGGAAATAGTTACTGGTGCAATTCTGCACACAGTCATAATTATGGTTACATTTTATAGCATGTAGAAAACAGGTAGCACCTCTGTGTCCTACAAATTGTGGGTGCACTTTATTTGTAACCACCATATGGTACTCACAATTATTTTCAGACATTATCAAGGTGCAAAATCAAAGGCTTCTTTTCACAATCAGGACTTAATTATCCATATTCTGATTGACCAATTGGGCATTTTTGGGAATGTCACAGCAATGACCTTATCACTGTTGCAATATGTAAATTAACTGAAAATTACTGATAGTAGGGCTTACTTCCAAACCTTCACCTCTGCCCCTTTCACAAATACTAAAGACATTTTGATCTGGTTGCCAAGAGCCTTTAAATTTAGTTTAGAAACATTTTCAGTCAGCAAACTTTTCCTCCATACTTCTTATGGAAGATTAAATTAACTTGTCCTCTTTGCTTACTGTTTTATTCATGAGTGTCAGTTTCTTACCATCTGAACTAGTGCAAATAGGCTTTGTGACTTTATTACCACACAGAGATTGTGAGAGGAGAAAATAATGTTTGTCTATGTCCTTAATAAATAATGACTGGTGTTTTCTTTACTTCAGAGCAGTGGATTGAAGAAAAGAGATGTTTGGAGTCGAATTTCCACAGCCTTATGACTTGTTTGTATGAAAAGTGTGCACACGTATTTATTTGGGCATACAGACTGGGTGAGTTCAATCCTTGAGGGGGCCATTTGGGGATTGGTCCTGCTTTGAGCGGGGAGTGGACTAGATGATCTCCTAAGGTCCCTTCCAACCCTAAGAACCTATGATTCAATTGGGCATGTAAGTTATCCAGCTGTCTGCTCAAATACTGCTGTATGTGATCATTAACGGTTGTGCATGTTTAAGTGGATGCAGGCACACAAACTGGAGGTCTTTTGAAAAATCTAGCCTCTGGAGGCCAGAGGACACTGTCCATTAGCTAACAACTTGTAAGTTTCAATACTGTAAGATACTGTTTGATGGTGCACGATTAATCATATCACTTGATTCATTAAAAACTGAACTGGACAAAGAATATTATGACAATTATAATGTTCCAGTTCTGCACAGCAAGGAGATGGACAAGATGGTCCAATAGGTATTTTCAAATTAATTTCCATAATTCTAAGTCAGCCTGTTTTACTGAGGTTTGTTCCTTGTTTTATTGTAACTTTTTCCAAATAATTTCTTACTCTCTAGTGACACACTTCTTTAATTTCACCCCATTTTCTTTTTGCTTACATTTGCCATACCTCATTGCTTAATTCTTCCAGTCCAGTGTCTGCAACAGGTGCTTTAAACCTTGCCCACCTCCGTCCCCCTCGGTTACTAACTTCCAGATCTGTTTTGCTCTTACTAGTTTCCATTTTTGCTCGATGACACATAATGTGCTGTAAGTCTAAGGGTTACAAGTTCTCACTCAGCACTTTTCATCAGCTCTGTGTGTCCCAACCTTCCACTGATTTACCTCATTTGGTTTCACCTGGCTCTTCCAAAATTCTTCTGAAATCTGCTATGCTGAAATTCAACATCCTTATTTGGTTTCACAGTGGTAGTAATTGTAACTCTAATTAGACTATGATAAATATAGACATCTCTACTTAGTCTGGACTAATCTGATCCTGTCACTCAACACCTAGATGTATATTTTGAGCATAGTGTAAGGTTACCACTCTGTCACGGAGGTCACAGATTCCATGATTTTAACACGTCTGCAAGTTCTGTGGCTTCGATTTCAGCCTTGGTTGGTGGGATGTGGATTTGGGCTTCTGCCCCAGGCAGCGGGGTCCAGGCTTCAGCTTCAGTGTGATTTATTGCCCACATCCTAACCGTGACTTTTAATAAAAACACCTGTGCCAAAATCGTAGCCTTATGTACAAACCACACAAACTTAGTTGGAAATTGTTTCTTTCCTTCATACTTTGTGTAAGGAAGCACTTGTCCTATTCAGAGAATACAGACATTTCTTAGTTTATTCCTCTGAGTTCAAATTTCTCACTACGTGGCAGATATTATGTTTTGAAATCACGCCTTACTACTGGTTTGCTGCTTTCCACAAACTACTTTGATCTCTGTTATCCTCTTCTCTATATTTTGCCCCTTCTTGTCAGGCTGTCGATAGCAGCTTCCTTTGATAAACCTATTCTTCTATTATAATCATCTTTAGTTATAGCCATAAGAATCCAACCTGCAGTGGAGATCTGTGCAGATTTTTACTAGATGCACAAAAACCCACTGAGGTTGTAGATTCCGGTCATTGGAGGCATGTACGAACAGGTTAGACAAACATCTGTCAGGGATAGTTTAGGTGTACTGAATCCTACCACAGCATGGGAGGATGGGGATGGGAAGGCTAGATGACCTCTCAAGGTCCCTTCCAGCTCAACAATTCTATGATTCTACAAAATTATTCTTGTATTATTGTTAGCACTTGTACTTGCCTTTGTTTAAGGACTTTTTATGGGTATTTTGCTATAATACTTGCATGGAAAATTAATAGGCATCTCCCAAGTTCTCACAAAGCATCAAAGACAAAACCAAACATGTGGCCACAGATCTGTGGGATAACAAACCCCTCCGAGTTGGCAGATCTCAGCCAACTACACTGAACTACTTTCCCTTCCCACTGCGCTCTCTCCCCTTGGGAGCCAAGTCAGCATAGTTCTGCCAGTAGTTGCACTGCCATGAGCTGGTTGACTCATGGCTGCACTCTGTGACCCCTTCAAGAGGGTTCACAGAGAATAAAGTGACTTAGTAACAGCTTCTAGAAGCATCAAAGTCTGCAACTTCAACTCATAAGGTAAACAAAACATGACATACTGTATGTCCTCCCTGTTTCCTACTGAGACCTAATTCCTTACCATGCCTCCCTTCTCAGTGTGATCCATCAGCTGTGCAGATCTTTTAGAGAAGGGAATAAGGCTGGTATGCCAAAAAAAGAGCATCACATGGAGCTGCCTTTTCCCTCCATACTCCCCATCATGGCTTTTCCCATGGTTCTGTCTCACTCATTAACACACAACAGAGGGAGGGGAAAGCACCAGGGTTTTTGTCATGTCTCCTGCCTCTGTATACAGATAACTTAGAAACAAATCCTCTCTCAAGAGTTGGCCCAAGGTCTTTCAGCTCTTAATGTTTCCTCTTTACTCCTCTCTAAGTCTTACGTATGTTATTTGCGTCAGAGCTTACAGTGCCCTTGTACTTTGAGGAGTGACCTTACAAATGACATCACGGGGCTCCATGTTTACTATGTCTCAGTGATTTCCAGATCACTCACTCGCTCAGTTAAAAGGAAAGAGATTGAAGTTTAAAAAAAAAAAAAAAAACAATCTCAGCAAACTCAGCCTGGGATTTGAAGGTCAAACTGGGACTTTCCTGGGACTTTTGTCAGTAGAATTCATCCAATTTTCAGTTACACCTGTGTAATTCTCCTGCCTTCGGTGGGAGTGTAATTTGAAGGCAAATGGGAATGCACAGATGGCCCTGCAATAAAGTACAAGCCAGTACAGAACTCAGCACTCACTCCCAACTCAGCTGTGTTGTGTCTCCAGGGACGACAGTGGCAAAAATTTACCTTTGTCACTAAAATAAGCACATATGGCTCTGCATGCACACAGAGAGCAGACTTCTAAAGCCAGACAGTGCCATTTTAATATAGTCACTTTGCAGGGTAAAAGTGCCATATGTTGTTATTTCCCACTTATTCACTCACATGCTCTCTGTAGGCATTTTGGTTACCCAACCTCTTCTTCCTTCCATTACCTTACTTTTCCCGCAACAATCACCTGCACTTTGCAGCCAACATTTAGCTGCAGTCTAATCTGCCTGTATCACGCCACAGAGTGCAAAAAAGATTTCCAGTTGTTTATACACCTAACATATTCATCAATTTTTCAGCCAGGCATTTCAGTTTTTAATCTTCCCTTACCTCTGCTTTGCCATGAATGCTTGTGGTAATACTAAGAAAAATACTCCAGGGGCCTGTTTTGTTTTGGTTTTTTTCCCCTTCTTCTTAATATGTTTGAAGGTTATCCTTCATCTTTCTTATTCCAAATTAGGTTCCAACCTAGAGCATGGCTAGTGACTTTCTGGAAGCTTGTCCATCTGGAATACCGATTGTCATATTGCACTATTTTCAAACTTAAGCCCCAATCCTTCAAGGATTTATGTACTTCAGTAGTCCCAAAGCTATAACTTAGGCCTGCATCCTTTAATACCTTGTGTAAGATCAAGCACATGCAAAAATCTTTAGCGGATCTACACCTAATCCCATCCGTTACAGAGCTTCAGTCTCTCAAAATGTAAAGAAAAAGGAGAAAGAAACAACACACACTCCTCCAGCATGAAAACAGCCAGCCAATTAAGAGTGACCTGCAGATAGAAAACGGTGGGTTTTGTGCTCTTGTTTCTTTGTAATGTTTAAAGATTGAGGGGGGGAGGGGTTACATTTATCTTTCTTGGATTTTGTGTTAAAAATAATAGGCATGCCAAGTTTAATCTTTCCCTGTTTTTGCTGGAGAACTCCTCAGAGAGCCAGAAAACTGGAGTGGGAACTTTTGCTGCCTTTAAGGGGCAGGATACTGAATCTTTCACAAAACACTTTTCTCCTATATCTTTGGCAAAGGTTTGAGTTAAATGCACATTTTAACCAATCTGAATAAAAATCTTCTGATATCCATTGCTCAGTCTTCACCTCCTAGATACTTATTTTTAGGGCTCCGAGTCTGTCATGGAGGTTGCGGAAGTCACAGATTCCATGACCTTACGTGAGTTCCATGACTTCTGAAGCGGCCAGTGTGGCTGACCCCAGGGCCACACAAGTAGCTGGCTCCTGGGCCAGCTGCTCAGGTGGCCCCAGGGCCACCCATACTGGCTGCTGCTGGAGCAGCCCTGGGACCAGCAGGACTGGCCACTGCCCTGGTCAGGAGGCCCCAGGGACCGCCTGAGCAGTGACTGATGTGGCTGGCCCTGGGGACTGCCTGAGCAGTGGTCCCCGGGCAGTCAGAGCAGCCACTGGTCGATGGCCCCCCGCAGCTGGGGCCGCTGGCCCTGCCCCTCCCAGCAGCAGCCTCCCCGGGTGCCCCCACCCCTACCAAGATTTAGTCAGGGGTATTTATAGTATAAGTCAAGGACAGGATGACTTATACTAAAAATACCATGACTAAATCGAGGCCTTACTTACTATGTCACAATCCTACTAGTTCTCCAATTGTCCACAGAGTCTTCCAGGAAAAGACAAATGAGTCAGATCTGAATTTCTAATGTGAAAAAACCTATACAACGAAAATTCAGGTTTCAGGCTTTCACTGTACATCATAAGGAACTACAATTAAAAGAGGGCATAACCTAATATTTCCCCTTTCCAGAGCCCTTTAAACCTTTACTGTCATCACAGGATCAGCACCAGCTGTAGCCAGTTAAACTAAACATTTTCAGGTTTTTACATGCTGCTGGGAGACAAAAAGTACCCCGATGTAGTCACAGAAACACATTCCCTTACAAAGGAAAGTTTTAGCACTTTAATAGACAAAAGCACAGTTTTCTTTAGGGTTATGGATTTAGCAATCTCGACTGCTACCAGATTGTTTACTTGGAAGAAACACGCACACTGCTCATGACACATATAACCAAAAATACAGATGGGAAATAAATATCGTCAGCAAAGCACATATTATTTGTATAATTACAAAAGCCAATCCATACAACTGTACTAACAACAACATACATGATTTAATCTGGTAGACAGCCTGCTGGTGGAGCAGAAATGTAATACAAGTTGGTAAAGAGCAGAATGCACTTTTTAATTATATTCATTATGCATAACTGCACAAAACTCACTTGTTTCTGGCATGTACTCTACCCCTCATCAGTTAATCTGTTCCAGATTCATAAAATGAAATGGATATTACAGTAACTCCTCGCTTAACGTTGTAGTTATGTTCCTGAAAAATGCGTCTTTAAGTGAAACGATGTTAAGCGACTCCAATTTCCCCATAAGAATTAATGTAAATAGGGTGGTTGGGTTCCAAGGAACTCTTTTTTTTGCCTTACAGTATAGTACTATAATTGGGAGGTGCCCCCATCTTACCCCACACAGGCACAGCCCACTGGCACTGGAGACAATGAGGCAGCCAATGAGGCTGAAGGTGCTGTAGGCTAGGCGAAGGACTCGTGCTGCAGCAGTGGCAGCTTCCCCTACTCTGCAAGCACCAGGGGCGGGGGCTCAACCCTTGGCCCACCCACGCCACCGCTTCCCCCAAGCCCCCACCCTTAACTCGCCTCTTCTGGGGGAGGAGCAAGGACATGGCGTGCAGGCTCCTCCTTCCTCCCCTGCCTCCTGAACACTGCAAGCCAGCTTATTGCCGTGGGCAGGAGGCAGGGGAGAGAGGGGGAGGTGCGTCGCATCCTCGCTCCTCCTCCATCCCTCCTGCCCAAGGCAATCAGCTGGCTTGCGACGTTCAGGGGGCAGGAGGGAGGGGGGAGGAGGGAGGACTCGGTGCACAGGCTCCCCCCTCCCTCCTACCTGCGACAATCAGTTGGTTTGCGGTGTTCGGGAGGCAGGGGAGGGAGTCCTCGCTCCTCCCCCCTCCCTCCTGAATGCCGCAAGCCAGCTGATTGCCGTGGGCAGGAGGTGGGGGAAGACGCTGATCTGCGGGGTCTGCCAGTGGGCGGGAGACACCGTGTGTGGGGGAGGGGGGCGCAGGGGAGCTGCTAGGGGGCTGACAGCTGTGGACAAAGCAGGCAGCCAAACAACATTATAGCAAAGCATTGCACAACTTTAAATGGAATATGTTCTGTAACTGGGCAGGGACGTAGGATCAAAACAATGTTAAGCGAGAGGACGTTATGTGGGGAGTTACTGTATTACACCTCCATTTCCATATGCATTCGTTATTTTTTCTTTCTCGCTAGATCAGAAGAGACAGACACAGGACCACATCCAGCCACTACTTCCAATACTTTGAGGGATATTTATTGAAAAAATGTTTTTGGTGCACCTCCAGGCACCTATGCCTGATATCCTTCATCTAATGGTAGTAAAGTGTCTTTGCTGATCTTGTAATATTTATCAGGTACCACAATCACAAGGGCCTGTCGAATCACCTGCTGTGGGAGTGTATTGGGACAGGAGAGGCTTTTTGATTGGATTTGTTTCACATTTACTTTGAACAGGTGTAGATGACTGCCCAACATGCAAGGTAACAGAGAATCAGGTCCTACACTGGCAAAGACTGGAGATACACGTTCAATAAAGGGTGCATTTGCTACCCTGTTAGCACTCATCTACACCGAGTTAGAGTTGGTTTGCTCCCATCTGCACCTCTAGAACATGCTCCTTTCAGCATCTCAGGACATCCTACATTTAGGAAGCTTGGTCAAGGAGCATTTAAAAGCTTTTTGAGGTAGTTTCATGGGCTGGGACGTTGACTGTGAAATGGTGTTTATGTTAGGGTTTTATGTTGGTGCCTATCCCCCTACCATCTGAGCACCTATGGTAGTGAGTTATTTGGTACTGTCATTTAAACTGGAAAGTCAGTATGATAATTTCTACAAAATTAATTGCTCAGCAGTAGGGAGTTCAGTGATAATATAAATATCTAAATGATTAACATTCAAGCCTATGGAAGTTTTGCATTAAAACCTGTGGTAGGTGCATGGTCCATATGTTTTCCTAGGGTGGAATTCATCCCTGTGCCGCGGGCTAGCACAATCCCTAATTTAGGAATTATGCTGAATTTAATTTATTGGTGCTCGAGCTTAGTTCTAGCCTCTGTTCCAGGGCAAATGTCACTCTTGGATTGTTTTATGAGAAGGGTGAATATGAGATAAGCATAACCCCCAAATCTGTATTGTGCATATCTGCCTAGGCATCAAGGGAGGAGCATATTTATAACCCTAAAAAGCAGTTTCTAAGTCGGGGTAGGCAAACTTTTTGGGCCAAGGGCCACCTCTCAGTGGGGAAATTGTATGCAGGGCCGGTGCAGAGGGTTGGGGTGCGGGAGGGAGGGAGTGTGGGGTGTGGGAGAGGGTGCAGTGTGCAGAAAGGGGCTCAGGGCAAGGGATTGGGGCAGAGGAGGGATGTGGAGTGTAGGAGGGGGCTCAGAGCAGGGGTGCAGGAAGGATGCGGGAGGGGCTCAGGGGAGGAGGTTGGGGTGCAGCAGGGGTATGGGGTGCAGGCAGGGGGGCTCAGGGCAGGGAGCTGGGGTGCAGGCGGCATGCGGGGTGCAGGCAGGGGGGCTTAGGGCAGGGAGTTGAGGTGCAGGTGGCATGTGAGGTGCAGGCAGGGGGGCTTAGGGCAGGGAGTTGAGGGGCAGGGTGCAGGCAGGGTTCGGGCTCCAGCCCTGCACCGTTTATCTAAAGCGGCTTCAGGGTGGCAGCAGCACGCACCAGGGCCAGGGCAGGCTCCCTGCATGCCTGACCTGGCCCCTCGCTGCACCGCTCGAGGAAGTGCTGTGGCCCCTGGGGAGTGGGGGCGGAGGGCTCCACGTGCACTGCCCTTGCCACGCCTCCAGGTACCTCCTCCGAAGCTCCCACTGGCTGTGGTTCCCCATTCCCGGCCAATGGGAGCTGCGGGGGGCGGTGCCTGGAGGCAAGGACAATGCATGAAGACTTCTGCCCCCCTGCCCGGGGGCCACAGGAAAGTGGTGCCGGCTGCATCTGAGAGCAGCTCCTAGGGGACAATCCCGTGGGCCGAATCTGGCCCGCAGGCCATGGTTTGCCCACCCCTGTTCTAAGTAACTGATCAGTACACAAACACAGAGTAAGAGAACTGTTGGAGAAAGGTTTATAAAATTAATGAAAGAATTCGATGACATTGAAATCACTCTGACATTTTTAGGAAAATGGGTTTTTAGAAATCTCTGATCAATTTGCTGATTAAGATAGTATTTCAAAACAATGGACAAGATATTCTGTAATCCTAGTATCATAGCTCTGGGTGCTTTGGGTGGCAGACTGTAGCTGCTGTTCCAAAGCCCTTCTAAAATTCTGGTTACATTTCTCCCTCCCTTTACATTGATATTTGCAGGAGACCTGTCCTTGTTAGCCTGATGCTGCCACTGGGCTAAGTCTAGAAAGCTTAAACTGTTGATGACTGTGAAGCCATTTTTGTGGGCTCCTCAGAGAGGCATCTGCTAGCTCTGTAATAAATAACATAATAAGTAGGACTGCAAACAATCCCCACTAACATGCATAATGCCAAAGATGTATACATTAAGAACCCGACAGTTCTTTTTTCTACTGCCATTTCTAATTTGAAATTAATCCAATATTTTTGAATGTGCTTTTATATTCACTTTTTATTTCAAGTGAAGATGGACCAACATGTTTATATGCCGAACTGAATACCTCTGATGGCCATCTGAAATTCCAGAAATGAGTGGCTCAAAGCCAGGCTTTCCTAATAACACTCATAAGTGGAATAAGATGAAACCTCAGAGGTTAGTGTCATATGCTTCAAAAAAGGTTCAAGAAACCTCATAATGGACAATAATGGCATATCTTGCTCTTATGCCAAGTGTCTTCCTAATCCTACACAGTTAGTGCTAGATTTACATCCTGAAGCTTGAGGGTTCAAGCTCTCATACATTTTTATCCTATTTAATGAAACTGCAGCTGTTTTTCCTGCTTCGTTGTTTTGCACTGAAACTTCCAATGATGCATAGGATAACTTTAAAATTGCAGACTAGTTTCAATCCAAGGTGCAATTAAAATTCTTTAATAATGGCCCACTTCTGTGAATGCAAAAGGAGTGGTATGAGCTGACACACTGCAGTTGATTCTCACATTCAGGAAACAGAAAAATAACTAAATTTTGCTCACTGCCAAGAATCTCAGATCCTTTTTGAGCATACCCCGGAGATCTGTACTGTGCCTCCATAAATAGGTTTGTCTTATACTGATATTGGCTGAGCTAAGGAAGGTATTCAGGCAATAACTAAGTTATTGAAAAGGAAAGTCATAAAACCCTTGTTATGTAGGTTGTTACTGGTTTATTGTAGTTCTGGTGATGCAATTAACAGAAAGGGCTAAAAACATACAATGCCAAGTGTATTCAGAGGTTCCCAAAGAGATAGTAATAAGTTGTACTGAATCATCTAAAAACAAAGATTAAGTCCATGTTGGCTGCACTACTAGTACATCAAAACTACCATTACTAAGGGTCCTCAGCTTCTTTAGTTCTTTGGGAGAGATGTGATGTGTGAGTTAAACAAGTATTAACCTGTACAGCCAGCCATTGAATGAACTGGATTAGAGTTTTTGTTTTATTTTATTTCTTGGTTTTACCTGTTTTGACTCTTTCTTTCTAGAATAAATGGTATCTGGTTTAAATGCAATTATCAATAGTGAGCAAACAAGTGTGAAAAGGCTCTACCCTCAGGGAAAAAAAAGAACAAGTGGATAGAGTTTACCAGCCCACAGCCACGGGAGTTTGGGATAGACTGGAATTCTTGCTCAAAGTAGTGCCACGTGTGGTGGAAAGAGCTCCAGGATGGTCTGGGGCAATCTCTGAGTGCACAGATATGACGGTCTGTTACTAAAGAGAGTAGTGGGGTGCATTCAGTAGCCAGAAACGAGCCCCATCTTTACCTCTCAAATCTGACACAAGTAAAAGTAGTGTAAATTTGCACTAGGTTATTGGCCAACTCAGGAGTGCCCACACTGTCCTTGAACAACTACTCACATAGACTGTTTGTGACAGAAATATTGCATTATGCACAACTACTTTTGACAGGATATTCAACCAGAGCAAAAGGATGCCATGGATGGAGAAGGGGGACACAGAGTTATATGTGTGGACAACACCTTCTAACCTCTAGACCTTGCCTGGTAAAGCTCCTTCCTAACTCAGTATGTGGAGGGACAAGAGAAGTATTGTCTCTGGAGGTTTCAAAGGAACAAGCATCAGGATGCAATAGTGACACTGAAATTCCCCATCTGGCTACTGTTTTTCAGGCCCTCACATAGACCTGAAGCTAGATTTGGTCCCAGCTGAGTATAGCATGCACTGCAGTACCCTTACAACAGCTTCTTTGCAAACAGCTCACTGAATACACAACTCCCATAAAAACATATCGTATGGAGAAATTTGGGGCTTAGATGCACTCTCCTATGTAAGTTGGTCAGAGTACCCCTCATTTATTAGATAACAGAACTGGTCCCAGGCAGCCTTAAAAATGAACCCTTAAAATCTGTAGCATCTCGACACTACACAATAGGCCATATTTGATACCATTCAAGAAAAAGCAAATTTTAAAGAAGCACTGTATGTACATATACATTTTGGGAATTCAAACAATTACTGTCTGCAATGGAGCTATCAAAGCCTATCAAGAAATATAATGCTCATTAAAAATTATTCAGCATACTTATTTACATGCATAACAACTCTGAACTAACAATTACTGTGTGCAAGACTGGGTAAAACAGATATGGTTTTTATATGCTCTGTGAGAGCCCAGTCCTGAAAAGCATTATGCACATTAGAAATCCATATGCACTCCCATTTACTTCAGTAGGATCGCTTGTGCAAGTAAACACTAGTCATGACAGTACCAGTTTGCAGGATCAGGCCCTCAACGTGATATGCATTTACAATTTTTGTTTTTAAAATTAGGGGAATTTTTTAAGTGTTATTTTTCTATTTTGATATAAGCATAATGTAACATGGCAGGACCCTGGCCACTATGAGAGCTTTACTCTAAATTATAGTACAAGTGCAACAGCTCAAAAACCCCCACAAAAATATCTAGAGTCAAGTTCTGCTCTCACTTGCACTTGTGTAAATCTGGAGTAGCTCCACTGATTTACTCCAGTGTAAATGAATAGAATTTACCCCTACAGTCCAGACAGGATTTGTTTCCACTGCAGAGACCATAATCAAAAGCCTCTAGAACAAATTCAAGTCCTTCTGTTATCAGGAAAGCCTTCAGTGTGAAACCTTGGAGAAACATTGCGGGAGTTTGAATGTACAAATCTCAGAATAAGGAATCTAGGGAAATATTAACCTTAATATTCTGTGAAACATTTTTGTGATATTTACATGAAAGAGCATACACATCCAAGGGTTGATTTACAATTCTGAATTAAAGCGAAGATGATCAAAACAACACAGGGTGTGCTACTTACACTCTATACAAGTGAAGCAAAGGCTGCATATTCTGTGATTTTCTGAGTCTCAGAGGTTCTCACCTGGTGTTTCAAATGCAGTATGGAAAAAAGGCAGGCTTATGCCTGCTCCAAGAATACTTCAGCTTGTCACAGAAAAAACTGTTAAATTGCTTTTTTTTTTTTTTTTTAAACACCCTTTGGGTATAACCTTGATTAACTCACATGAGCCATACACATTTTCAAAGAGTTTCACAGACTTAGCCACATATAAGCTCGAATAAACCCTTCCTGAAACACCTCAGAGTTGTTTACATGACTTCAAACAATGTACAAAAAAAAATACAGTTCAAAGACAAGGCTAAATAAATGAATTTGATAATAAAGATGAGAGAGAAACATTCCAGGAAACACTGTGAGAAAACTCTTAGGGACAGAATACTAAATATAGAGAACCAACCCTCTCCAAATGGAAACAAGAGTTACAACCTGGACACTGGGATCCGAGGAAAACTTACCGTTATGTGCAAGCCTGTTCATGCCTTTTATGTACCTAATTCTGCCTTAAAATCATTCATTTGGTCCAGAGAAAGCGAGTGGAGATGCTTGATATGGGAGAAATTTGATCAGAAATGTTGGTTCTCTTCAGGAAGCATCTAAGAATAGCGACCAGCAGAATGGGAAAAAGAACTTCGTTATACGTGGTGGGAAGTAGCAAAGACAAGGCATGTGTTAAAAATCTCAGCAGCCTAGTGAAACAATGTAGGTCGCAGAGTGAAGAGGTTCCTATGGTGATACTGTAGTAACATAACTTGACAGCCAATTGTAAATTAAAAAATAACTGCAGTGTTTGCAAGCACTGAGGCCCTGACCCTGCATCATTACAGGATCAAGCCCTGAGGACAGGAAAGGTAAGTTAGGATAGTAAGATAACAACCAAGAAAAAATGAGACCCCCATTAAAGGGACTCACCATGCAAAATTCAGCTTGTTTTGTGTTCAACTTGAAGAAGTTAGGAGGCATGGCCGAACATGAATGCAAGAAGAAACATGCAGCACAAAGTAAGCTGCCGCTGGACAACAAAGATAATACTGAGCTCACAGGTTGACACCTAAGGTCCTCATCCTGAAAACAATGATGTTCCTATCGACTGCATGGGGACTACCCATGTGAGTAAATGTCACAGGATCAGGCCTTAAATAGGTAAAGTTTGATATTGATGGACATGAGCATAAATGCTATCACCCAAAGCAAGCATACATGCTCACTGTATAAATAAATTGGCCTTTTGAGTCTCACCTGAAAATCTGAATTTGATTACATCACATTGATGAAGACAATATGCACAGTGAGTGCTGGGGTAAGGGCAGAACTAAGTCAATGCTCTATCAGATAAATCAATATCAAAGTTCTGCTGTGTAACAAAATCACCAGCTTTTGGGTCAAGGAGGAAACAGGCCCAGCAACAGTAACAAAGAAATGTAATTCCTACATGCAGAAAAACAGCAGGCTTTTCACATCCTAATGAGAGGTTAATTACAGTCACATTTTCACTAATGGGGGGAAAAAAGAGAAAAAGAAAAAGCATGAAATAAAGAAGGAAAGATCATATGAATCCTGATAGCGCATTATAACCTCCATTAACTAGCAGCACTGGCTGCTTTTTAGGGTGAACTCCACAAAGAAGCATTTCAAATGTCAAAATTAGAAACTAAAAGGTCTTCTAAGTAACCTCTGAGGATGTGCGTTCCACTTCCTGGGAAATAGCTGCTTTTTTTCTCCCAACCCAATAATATTGTCAAAGGCAATTTGTGAGGGTGGGGGGGAATCATTCTTAGCCTCTAAGTAAAAACTTCAGTCTAGCAAGTCAATATAAAGCAGAAACTAAACCCACAAGATAATATTCTTAAAGCTCTAAAACTAAAAGACTTAGTTGTCGACTTTAATGGGTTTTTTTTTAATTTGTTGAATATTATGAATTGCTTGCTCTCCCTGGAGGGCATTGCCTGCTTGGCTTACACAGTAATATGATATGTTGCAGTGACTTCTAGAAGGAAATCAAAATTAGTTTCTCCTGCTCATCATCATAATCCATTCAGGAAAGAATACCTCAACCTCTTGTACTTCATTAGCCTTAGCAGCTCCAGCAAATCTGATATTCCTTAAGCTCATGCATTTGACTTTTTATAGCTTTCCAATGTATAAGTTGTCCCTAGCAGTTATTTCCACCTCACTTCCAAAATGAAATGGCTCTCTTTAGAGAGAGAAAAAAACATACAAGAGTACATTTATGTGAAACAAATCAATGAAAGCAGGAAAAATTCAATCTTGACCCCACTGGCTGAGATCTCTTTAGGCCACTCTTGTCAATGACATGACCTCAACTAGTTGAAGAGCATCCTGTACTTCTCTCCCTATGAATCTGACCAAGCGGTATACATTTTTAGCGTATACTTCAGCATCTTCCCATTATCACTGTAGATGTTAAATACAACGTTTCTAATTTTATTAATGACTCAGTAAAATAAACCCTATAGGCCCAGAAATTAGTCAGACTTAAAAATGTTTTTGTCAGAGATCTTCAGAGGTACAAAGATTGGTTCAAAAATTATCATTAGAGTTTTGCAGATTCCTTGGAGGCCTGATCATCATAACACTTTGATTTTACTATTCCCTCTCCCCACTCACACTCTCCTGGTCCTTATCTAAACATTTTAAATTTCCAGAGGTCATGTAATTCAGATATCTAGGTGAATATAGGTAAGATGCTGATGGACATGAGAGACTTACTCTACAGCCAGCACAAACGAAAGCTCCTTTAGAATACACCTGAGAAACTTGCTTTCAAGTCATCCAAATAATGTGCCTGACTAGAGATGTTTGAAGAGTCATAAGATGATAAAAGTTACACAGATGCAGCATGGCAGTTCTCAGAAAACAAACACATTCATCTGTTCCATTCAGTGGCTCCTGGGGGACTGTGCTCAAATGTGCTGACTACTGTATTTCTTTCAGATAAGCTCCTCATGCCAAAGTTGACTTCTAGGGAGGAAGGTAAGCAGCTAAATTCGAGACTGGCTTTGGAGACCACTTCAAATTACAGAGGTCCACAGTTGTACACATGCAACTCCCATTCATATCAATGGGAGCAGGATATGCACACAGGACTTAATATTTATGTTTACCAATTATTCCCTTCCTAATTGATATTAGTGTATTTATTCTGCTAATGATACTCTTAATAGAAGGGATGATGCAACTTATCCTACTTCAAATGTCCAAAAAGATAAGAGGAATCTAAAAATTAATGCTTCACAAAGTACTTTTGGGGGGTTCCATCTCATTCTGATCAGTTTCATATTTCTTAATAGAGTGCAAAGCCCTGAAATAGGAGGTTTTCGATGTGGTAAATAAACTTTAGTGTTTGTAGAGTTTCATCCTTTGAAAGGACACTATCATCTACTTTTTCATCACTTTATTTTGATTTACCCTCTGTTGGTTTTAATACTGTCTTAGAAGCCTGAGAATAACATTTTCCTTCTGTACTGTTCACATCCTTTGCCATTTGGCCAATCATTGATTAATGTCCTGCCTCTCTTATGGATTTTAAAATTCACATGATTTGTTTATATCCCTCTTTGTGCACAGTGCTGCAAGGAAAGTTTTGAAAATAATGTTGTTAGTTAACTTTGAAGAACCAACAGAGGCGGGCGGGGAGAACCATGAGAGAGAGAGAGAGAGAGAGTCTAACATAAACTGTGTGTGTGTGTGAGAGAGAGAGAGAGAGAGAGAGAGAGAGATTCCCAGCATTAAGTATCAGAGGGGTAGCTGTGTTAGTCTGGATCTGTAAAAGCAGCAGAGAGTCCTGTGGCACCTTATAGACTAACAGACGTATTGGAGCATGAGCTTCCGTGGGTGAATACCTGCATCCAACAAAGTGGGTATTCACCCACGAAAGCTCATGCTCCAATACGTCTGTTAGTCTATAAGGTGCCACAGGATTCTTTGCTGCAATAGCTATTTAGATTCCTGCAGCTATTTTCAATCTACAACAAAATCAAAGAGGATCAAATTTTAGGTCTTAACTACTTGGCCACATCCCTTTAATTGTCCTTCATTATGAAAATTAGCATACCACAAAATGTTGTAGATAGTTCTGACTAGCTTTAGTTTTAAAGCTTTAGATTTTATCATAAATATATTTTATGAAATCTGAAAATTTGTAGGAACAGTAAGAGATTTCAACCTCTCTTGAAAAATTGGGATGATAAATTTTATTCTACAAATTCCCTGCATTTTTTTTCAGTATATGACTGCTGAAATATAGCTTTAGAATAATTAACAGGAGGAGTAACACTATAGGAATTGTATTTGTGGTATGATATATGCACTTAAAGTTACCAGAAGCACCAAAAATGTGTCAATGTAGAGCACTCAACCTGTGGTACATTATTCTTTAAGACATCATGGGGATTTCAATTTTGCTACAGACAGAATCATTGTGTTATGAATATAGATCCAGAGTCTGCCAATCTTCCACAGGATGGGTAGCACTTTACTCCACTAGTCCCACTGAAAGCAACAGGATTACTGTACTATCACACCCTGAGTAAAGATGGCAGTCTCCAGCCTGCAGTCTGCCGGGAGTGGGGAGAATGCCACTTACACAGGAAAACATATCATCTGACCAGTCCAAACCATTTGCCTTAAATCAGTGACCATTATGTCAAAATTTTTCTTCCTCCAAAACATTCTCTATCTCTGGGCTGGATTCTTTCACTTTTACCACACCGTATTATCTTACTCCACCAGGAGACCCACTGAAATTAATGGGATTCTTCACTGAGGCCTTGTCTACACTACAAAGTTGCAGCGCTGGTGAGGGGGTTACAGCACTACAACTTAGGATGTGTACACACCTGCAAGGCATTACTAGCGCTGCAACTCCCTGTTTGCAGCGCTGGCCGTACACCCAGTCGTGCCTCGGGTGTAGAGGATCCAGCGCTGGATCACCAGCGCTGGTCATCAGGTGTAGACACTCACCAGCGTTTTTGTTGACCTCCGTGGAATAAGCAGGTATCCCCGCGGTGTGCTCTGGCGTTCCCCGACCCCCCCTCCAAGCAGGTCTCCTTCCCTGCAGTTTGCTCTGGCGTTCCCCGACCCCCCCCTCCAAGCAGGTCTCCTTCCCCGCGGTGTGCTCTGGCGTTCCCCGACCCCCCCCTCCAAGCAGGTATCCAGCCCCGCGGTGTGCTCTGGCGTTCCCCAACCCCCCCTCCAAGCAGGTCTCCTTCCCCGTGGTGTGCTCTGGCGTTCCCCGACCCCCCCCTCCAAGCAGGTCTCCTTCCCCGCGGTTTGCTCTGGCGTTCCCCGACCCCCCCCTCCAAGCAGGTATCCAGCCCTGCGGTTTGCTCTGGCGTTCCCCGACCCCCCCTCCAAGCAGGTCTCCTTCCCCGCGGTGTGCTCTGGCGTTCCCCGACCCCCCCTCCAAGCCGGTATCCAGCCCCGCGGTGTGCTCTGGCGTTCCCCGACCCCCCCTCCAAGCAGGTCTCCTTCCCCGTGGTGTGCTCTGGCGTTCCCCGACCCCCCCTCCAAGCAGGTATCCAGCCCTGCGGTGTGCTCTGGCGTTCCCCGACCCCCCCCTCCAAGCAGGTCTCCAGCCCTGCGGTGTGCTCTGGCGTTCCCCGACCCCCCCTCCAAGCAGGTCTCCTTCCCCGCGGTGTGCTCTGGCGTTCCCCGACCCCCCTTCCAAGCAGGTATCCAGCCCCGCGGTGTGCTCTGGCGTTCCCCGACCCCCCCTCCAAGCAGGTATCCAGCCCCGCGGTGTGCTCTGGCGTTCCCCGACCCCCCCTCCAAGCAGGTCTCCTTCCCCGCGGTTTGCTCTGGCGTTCCCCGACCCCCCCTCCAAGCAGGTCTCCTTCCCCGCGGTGTGCTCTGGCGTTCCCCGACCCCCCCCTCCAAGCAGGTCTCCTTCCCCGCGGTGTGCTCTGGCGTTCCCCGACCCCCCCCTCCCAAGCAGGTATCCAGCCCCGCGGTGTGCTCTGGCGTTCCCCGACCCCCCCTCCAAGCAGGTCTCCTTCCCCCCGGTTTGCTCTGGCGTTCCCCGACCCCCCCTCCAAGCAGGTCTCCTTCCCCGCGGTGTGCAACAGCGCTGCAGCCACATCTAACACCACATCTAACACTACTTGCAGCGATGGTTGCTGTAAGTGTGGCCACTCTGCAGCGCTGGCCCTATACAGCTGTACTAATACAGCTGTAACAACCAGCGCTGCAAAATTGTAGATGTAGACATACCTTGAGTAAGATACTGCATAATGTGACTATGGGCTTGGCTACACTTGCAAGTTAGAGCGCATTAAAGCAGCCCCAGGTGCCCTAACTCCTGACCCATCTACACTGGCAAGGCACTTAGAGCACCTGGACTCTGCAGCTGGAATGCGCCTGCTGATCCACCTCCACAAGAAGCAGAACGCTTGCTGCGCCTCAGCTGAAATGTCCCAGCATCAGTGTGAACGAAGTGTTGCATTACTGCGCTTTGATTGGCCTCCGGAAACGTCCCATAATCTCCTTAATTCAAGTGGCTACTCTTGTCATTGTTTTGGAATCGACTGTAGGAATGCAGATGTTCCCTTTCAAAGCTCCATTTCTGACAGCCGGCTTATCACCTGCTCCAGGACAAAGCAAGCCATTAGTATGGAATGTTGCTTGCTGTGAGTGTGAGAGAGAGAGGCGAGGAGGGGGAGGATCTGAACTTACAAGACAGCATGCTGGCATACTCTCAGCGCCCCACTCTCTCTCCCCCAACATACACACAACACACTCCCTATCACACTCCACCCCACCCCCCCCGCATTTGAAAAGCATGTTGCAGCCACTTGAATGCTGGGATAGCTACCAGAATGCACTGCTCTTTGTGGCAATACAAGAGCTGCTAATGTGCCCATGCCAGTGCAAGTCCAGCTGAGAGTGTAAACACTCGGCAGCATTTTCCCTGCTGTGGTCTCCGAAGGCTGGTTTAACTCCCAGCACTCTACACCTGCAAGTATAGCCATGCCCTTAGACTATGTCCACACTTGGAGCAGAGCATAGCACCCTTCGCTCACGTGGATATTTTCACATTAGCTCTCATCGAGCTAGCATGATAAAAATAGGAGTGTAGCCACAATAGTACCAGCAATGAATGATGGCACAGCCTAGCCACACTCAGTACAGACCTGCCTGGACTCTGTGGGTATGTACTCAGGGTGGCTAGCCCATGGCACTGCTCACCACTGCCCAGATTATTGCCATGAGAGTTTTCACAAATACGTCTACATGAGATGTAGCCAAAATGTGGCAGAATCTAGCCCTCTATGCAGTTAAATTGCTTGCTGAAATGGAACACAGATTCAGACGTGCTACCAAACAAGAATACAAATCACAGCTCACAAGTCAAAAAGCATGAAGTAACTTTGATGAGTTGACAAGTTAATTAACAGATACCCAAAAAGGTCTGACTGGTACAAACAAAACATTTTAGTTCTTTGATTTAATATCTTCATCAGATTGATTACTACATTTAAAAAAAAAAATCTCAACAGGGAAACATGCAACCTATATAACTCAAAGCTGATACCTTAATTAAGCAAATTAGAGGCCCAATGCAGTGCAATGTATTTTGGAAATATTTTGAGAGACATCAGGCCAAAGTTCAGGTAGCTTCACGCACTTGTAATACTGCCACAAGAAATTCCAAACATAACATCCTGAGTCCATGTAACTTATAGACATATGGTAAACTTTTTAAAAGTGCCTAAAGGTACATCTCCATTGCAATGAGAGGCATGAATGCAGCTCAGGTAGTAGGAATATCTGCACCAGCTTTAATCTAGCTAGCATGGCCATAAATATCAGCAGAACTCCAATGGCGTGGGGTTCAGCACAGTCTAGGAATGTGAATACATACCCAAGGTTTGGGGCAGGCTTGCACAGCCCAGGCTGAGGCCCGTACTGTACTCCCTACAGTTTCATTGCTATTCTTAGCTGTGCTAGCTAGATTAAAGATAGCATGTCTATCTTTGCCTGCAATCACACTTCCAACTGCAACGAAGACATACCTTATGGGACTTAGGTGCTTAAGTCACATTGATTTTTGGTGAGACCTTGGCTCTTAAAGAACATATTGTTAAAGGTAATTTAAATTCATTAAAAAATATATCCCTAAATGCCTAAAGCACTTTTGCAGAAGTGCCTCTCTCATTTTCAAATGTTACCAATACTTCATTACTCCTTATTTATCCCCATTATTCCTACACCAAACAGCACAGGGATTAACTGGATCTAATAGTTTTCCCCTACTACCACTTATACTAGTCTTGGAAGTGTACCAGGCCCAATCCCACTGTTCTCATGCAGGCAAAACTCCTACTGGACCAGGCCTGGCATTTAGATTCCTACCTTCCTCCTCTGCAGGTAATTATGGGCCACCATGCAGAGAAAAGCAGCATGGCGAACAACCAGCACTAGATTGTCTCCTAGATTACCGGGAGCTCCTTAAACCAATCACTGAGGCACCACAGTGGAGCACATAACTAGTCTTTACTGGTCATGTCCATGCTGTAAGAGTATTCACATAATACTCACTAAATTCCCAAAGTCCTCTCCCAGCATGCACTGGATTAAATGTAAAATTTGGAATGAATTTTCTAGGGGCAAGTGACACAAAGACCCCTTGGCAAAGGGTCCTTTGTTCCTTGCAAACAACTCTCACCTCAGATCTGACAAACTCATTATACCAAATGCATGTCTGACAGGATAATTATCCATAAAGAATAATATGTAAGGTATGTACAGAAAGCTCATAGCTTGGCAAGCTTCATACCCATTGTGAGATACAGATAAGGATAATATTTAAGGAATAGTATATTGATATTGAAAGTATGCTTGATGGACGTGGTTTAGAAATTGATCACCAGGGGGTAATGTGCCAATCAAGCAAGAGGGAGTTGTCACCCCTTCCTACTCGGCTGGAGAAATAATGCAGTGTTCTATTGTCTACTCTTGCCACATCCAGAGCATTTAATGGAAAACCAACAGAGAATGACACAAACACAATCGAAAGCACTCAAAACCACATAAAGGTAGAAAAGAACTCTATAGCAAGGCAGGGGTTTGCCCTGCCTGTGAATAGAAACAAAAGACTTACTTTCACTATAACAGCTTGCAGGGAAAGACACACTATATCCATTCACTGGGGGAAAACCCGACTGGAGGTAGATGCTTTCATGAATTTCAACTTTTGCCTCCTGGTAGAAATCAGCTAGCTCTTCAACAGACTGGACTTGGGAGGGAAATCAACTTTATTAGATAGGACAGGTAGCTATTGATAAAATGCAAACCTGGTTCTACATTTTGTTTTGTATTGTGGCCATTTATTTCAACCACTCTCTCTTGTTTCTAGTGCAACCTCTATTCTTTCTTAAAGTAAATCAAGAAAAGGGTTAAGTGCTTATAAGTGCTGTGGTGGTTTGCAGGAGCAGTGGTTTAAGGTAAAAGTGGTCAGCTGGGTGTACTGCTCCTTTGGGAACAGCAGATCTGGAATTTCTGTGAGTAGTCTGTCAGGGATTGGATATCACAGGAGAACAATTCAAGAAGGTTTGGTGGATGGAATGAACCTACTACAGTAACTCCTCACTTAATGTTGTATTTATGTTCCTGAAAAATGCAACTTTAAATGAAACAGTGTTAAACGAATCCAAATTTCCCATAGGATTTAATGTAAATGCGGGGGGTTGGGTTCCAAGGAAGTTTTTGGGGGGCAGACAAAAGGCATTATATACTGTACAGTACTGTACTGTGGTCGGGAAGTGTCCCTGACTTACCCCACACAGGCACAGCCCACTGCAGGCACGGACACTAGGAGGCACCTTTGCAGCAGCAGCTTCCCCAGAGAACAGGCTCAGATTTTGCCGGGAATGCTCCAGGCCCGCCTCTTCCTGTCCCCACTCCACTCCAGGCCCACCTCTTCCCACCCCCACTCCACCTCCTCTCCAGAGCATGCCACATCCCTCCCCCCAAAAAGACTTGCTGGGAGGGGGGAGGAGAAGCAGAGATACAGCACTTCCCCACTGCTGTCCTTTCCTCTGTGCTTAGGACTTTCTGGAAGTGCTGGGAGGAGGGGGAGGAGTGGAAAAGCCCCATGTCTCCACTCCTCCCCCTCCCTCCCAGAAAATCCTAAATGCCGCTGAACAGCTGATTGGCGGTAGAGGAAGCCCTGGGAGGGAGGGGTACGAGGCAGAGAAGCGGAACTTGTGCAATGCTCCCTTGTAAAGTCGCTGCTCTTCCTACGTTATAAGGGAGCATTGCACAACTTTAAACGCGCATATTCCCTAAATGGGCAGGGACATAACATTAACCGGGACAACCCGACTGGAGGTAGATGCTTTCATGAATTTCATGGAATTACTGTATTACCATGCAAGACAAAGGCCTGGTCTACAATACAGTGTTAGGTCGATGTAAGCAGCTTACGTCGACCTAATTACATCAGTATACACACTACAGCCTTGCTCCTGCTGACATAAGTGCCCACTGCACCGAAATAATAATATCACCTCCAGGAGAGGAATAGGGCTTATACTGGTGTAGCTAGGGCAATGCAGCCTCCTTGTAGACCAGGGATCGGCAACCTTTCAGAAGCGGTGTGCCGAGTCTGCATTTAGTCACTCTAATTCAAGGTTTCGGCTGCCAGTAATACATTAACATTTTTAGAAGGTCTCTTTCTATAAAAGTCTATAATATATAGCTGAACTATTGTTGTATGTAAAGTAAATAAGGTTTTTAAAATGTTTAAGAAGCTTCATTTAAAATTAAATTAAAATGCAGAGCCCCTGGACCGGTGGCCGGGACCCGGGCAGTGTGAGTGCCACTGAAAATCAGCTTGCGTGCTGCCTTCGGCACCCATACCATAGGTTGCCTAACCCTGTTGTAGACGCTGCATTACTTACATCTACCTGCTGTCAGTGGCATAAGCGCCGACTTCCCCTCTGTCCAGTAGGTGCTCGACCTCCCCCTGCCCCCACCCCATCCCACCTCTTCCTGCCCCTGCACAGCCCTTGCCCCACCCCCATTCCATCCCTCCCCCAAAGTCCATGCCCCACCCCAGCCCCACCCTTTCCTACCCCCATTTCACCCCCTTCCCCCAAGTCCCCACCCCTGCCCTGCCTTTTCTCTGCCTCCTCCCCTGATCACACTGCATCCCCACTCCTCCCTCCCTCCCAGAAAGTTTTAAGCACCGCCAAACAGCTGTTAGGCAGCAGGGGGCTGGAAGAGCTGGGAGGGAGGAGTGGGGATGCAGTGCGCTCAGGGGAGGGGGAAGAAGGGGGGGAGCTTGGCTGCTGCTCAGTGTGGAGCACCTCCTAATTTTTCCCCACTGATTAAGCGCCTATGGTCAGTGGAGCCATGAAATTGACAAGAAAGACAGCTGCCCAGCCAGTGCCCAATCTTCTTTCCAAGCCAGGCTGCCACCCAGGCTCCCAGCTCAGGCTGCTGCCTAGACTCCCTGTGGGGAGTCCTGTTGCTCCCCTCTCACTAGAGGCAGAGTAACAAGGTGACTCACAGTTCTGGGCACCCTGAGAACCCTCACAGGCAGTCCCTTCTTTGACAATTCTAAAGTCCTGGTGAGGTACTGAGGCAATATCCCCCAGGACATAACACACGTAAGTGGGGAAGTCTGAGAAGCATGACAAAAGCATTACAAGTCTTCTCAAGCAATGTGTGCACTCAGGAAGTTTAACAGTTCTCTGAAAATGGACCGCTATTGTGAAATGGGCAGTACGCTAACGAGGAAAAAATGCTGGCGCCGTATAATTAGGTCTATATCCTACAACTGAATCCACCCAGATGCGGGGGGTTTGCCCATATGGATTCAGTTACAGGATCTGGCCCTTCATAAGGATTATTCACAGAGGTATCACATCTGAAAAGCTGAGGCAAAAGTTTTGTTCATGTGCAGAGTTTTAAAACCATTTCATAATTAAGCCACAAGACATGACAGGCATTTACTGACAGTTATTGCAGCACTCTCTAGATGTATTATTAAATCCAAGACGAGACACTCAAGGCCAAATGACTTTAATCATCTTAACAAGTGCAATAATGCCTTAGATATGCACAGCCTGAAAATATGTGGGGATATTGAAATAATTTGTAAAGTGATAAGAATATTACTTGGGGATTATTCACAATGGTTGACATGTTGATTAGACAATCAGAAAATCTGTGTACACACCTTTAATAGTGTCCTGGGAAAAAAAATTGAGTTTGTTCCCTCTTCTGCCCTCCCCCTTTGCCCTCATGATATTCAAGACGATCTTGTGGGATTCCCTCCCTCCCCTACTTGTTCTTTACATTATCAATATCAAGTCTGATATTTCCTGTGTTGCTGGAAATCTTTCTTCATGGACCGAATCATGTGAATTGGGTCCTTTTCAGACTTTCCTAGTAGAGGTGGGAGTGTTGAGTATCTAACAAGAGCTTTCCTTCCATCTATTTTACTTGTTTGAGTTATATGAACTTTAACAAAACCAAACAAAAAAGCCCACAGTTTTTAACTGTCTGAACAAACATCACCTCCCATCGGAGTTTCATTTCCATGTTTTCTTTAATATCATAGTTCTACCAGCTCTGCAGTCATCCCTTGCGTCTTCCAGAAAAACAGCAGAGATGCTGCTTCAATTTCTAATCAAAACCCAAGCAGAAGAGATATCTTACATGCCTTTATAAAGAAGCAAAAAAAGCATAGACTTTTTTTTTCCTTTGGGGGTCACTTTTAAGCCACTTCAGAACCACAGTAGTTTCCTGGACTAGATAAACAGAATGGAAAAATACATCTCTTGCTGGACTAACTTTGGTGCTTTAGGATGTACTAAAATTGTTACCATATGCAATTCAGGTGGTGTTTACCATTTCTTATAGCGGACTCAGCCAATCTTTCCCTGCAGAGCTAAAAGGAGTGAGGGGTCACCTAAACAAAGTCCCACTTGCAACAGCAACTCCAGAACAAACACTGCACCAAAATGAGAGCCCACTTCTTCAGAAAGTAGCTTATGGAGGCTGCCAAAGGGCCTTATGAACAAGGGACTTCTTCCTCGAGCAAGTCTTAACCACAGTTTTGGAACTGGAGCTGAACAGTACAGTTAAACTGTGTGCACCTCTATCAATATTGATTTTCATTCACAATTTATGGGGCTGATCTTATGGAGGGCATATCAACAACTGACTTGTTAGTAATATATTAACACATTAACTAACACAACTGTAAATTCTTTGGTAGACAGGACACAAAGGCAGGTTTAAACATGACTAGCAACTCGCATCTGTCTCCTGGACAAACATTTGTAAGGTGTCTTCACTAGAATTTACAATCATATTAGTTAACAAGTTATTAAGTATGATTAAACATTCAAGTTTAGCGATACCTTGGGGTAAAACTCTTGAATTCAATGGGAGATTTGCCTGAGTAAAAATTATAGAATTTGACCCCATGTAGTTGTATGCCAAGGTGTAGAAGCTTCATTTCAGTTACAGAGTGATAAAAACAGATTTTACGATTAGAACAGAGTGCTAATGAAATAAATTACACTCAAAGAGTTAACAAATAGCTGACCTATGTGATTCCACTTGTGCAAGAGCAAATTCTTAAAGTCAGGTATTTACAGTTTATCACTAGGGTTCCCAGGCATCCGGTTTTCGACTGGAATGCCCGGTTGAAAAGGGACTCTGGCAGCGCTGGTGAGCACTGCTGACTGGGTCCTTAAAAGGCCAGTTGGCCGCCAGCAGCAGGCCTGCCCTGTTCCAGCAGTTCCTGGAAGCGGCCGGCATATCTCTCTGGCTCCTAGGCACAGAGGAGGCCATGGGGGCTCTGCACGCTGTTCCTGCCCTGAGCACCAGATCCGCAGGTCCCATTGGCCGGGAACCTGAAGTAAATGCTGCCTGGAGCCTGCACCCCTACCTGCGCCCCAACTCCCTGCCTCAGCCCTGAGCCCCTTAACACACCCAAACTCCCTCCTGGAGCCCATACCCCACACTCCCTCCTGCACCCCAATCACCTGCCCCAGTCCATAGCCCCCTCCTGCACCCAAACTCCCTCTTGCACTCTGAACCCCTCAGCCTCCACCCACAGCCCCCTCCTGTACCCGAACCCCTCACCCCAACCCCACACCAGAGCCTGCACCCCCAGCCAGAGCCCACCACTCCCTGCACCCCAACCCGCTGCCCCAGTTTGGAACCTCCTCCCACATCCCAATCCCTGCCCCAGCCCTGAGCCCACTCCTGGACCCCAAGCCCCTCATTTCCAGCACCACCCAAGAGCCCCCACCCCAGCCAGAGCCCTCATCCCCTGCCACACCACAACCGCCTCCCCAGACCGAAGCCCCCTCCTGCACCCTGAACTCCTCATTTATGGCCCCATCCCAGAGCCCACACCCCCAGACGGAGCCCTCACCCTCTCCCGCACCCGAACTCCCAGCCCAGTTAAAATGAGCGAGTGATTGAGCATGGGGGAGGGCAAGCTACAGAAGGAGGAAGGGGGATGGAGTGAGCAGGGTTGGGGCCTTGGAGAAGGGGTGGACTAGGGTGGGGTAAAAGTGTTCGGGTTTTCTGCCAGTAGAAACTTGGCAACCTTATTTACCACTTAAACTTTAAATGACGTTTTAACATCAGGCATCGCAAGGGAGTTAAATGCCATAGATCCTCAAGGGAAAGGAGAGATCTGCAATTAAGATCACAAAGACAGCGCAGTGAACAAGGTGTTCAATGCGGCCAACTGATTTCTAATTTATCATCAACTAATACATATATCATTTTATGTAAAATAATGAACTTAAAACCACACTAATTGCAGGTGGAAAGCATAGTGCACAACTAAGGCTCTCTTGATTTATATGAGATTCCATCAAACAAAAGGTACATGGAAATGGAGACCCCACTCATTTCCAATACATTTTGTTTGAATTTAAATACACACCTGTTCACATTTCTATTAAAAAAATGCATACAACAACAAAAGAGATAAATATACCAGAAAAGGAAAAGAACGTGGCATTGCAGTTGGCATGCAAAGAGTGCCAGGGAAGCCGCACATCAGAGCTCCCACCATCAGCAAACCTCAAAGAGCAACTCAGATGCTTCTTAGCACTTTACCCTCTGGACAAGTTTTGAGTGGCTGAGCATTATGTTGTGCCCCTATAAACTTCCCCTTGCAGCAAGGGTGCTCAGAGCCATTGAACCAAACCTCTGTATATAATGGAAACCACGGCAAGCTAGGGGGTGTGGCAGCACCCATAGTTCCAGCACCTATGCCTTGCAGTCCTGAGGAGGAGGCAGAAGAGCTGCTTAGAGGTGATACCTCCCAAAAGCCCAGAAGGAAAAGCCTGACTGGACTCTGGGTGCTGCTGCTGGCGCCCCTGGTTTGGCCCGGGGCAGAGCAGGACGCGGCTGGGCTTTGCCTGCTCCGGCCGTTCCCCAGCGCCAGGCAGACGCTCAGAGGAAAGCATGATTGTGGGATTTCAGCTCACACGCGCCTTGCTCTGCCAACTCGAGGGGCGACCCAGAGGACTGATCAAATGCGATTTGGCGTCCAAACAGCCGCTCTTTGCTCCCGCTCCATAAAACAACCGAGAGGGGACTCACCCCCCCCCCCCCCGACACACACTTGATCGAAGTTTCGGACTCCTTTCGGCTCAGGGCTAAGGGGCCCCCTGCAGTGCTCGCTGCTCCCAGCTACGGAGGCTACTAGCGAGCCTCCCGGACGAGCGCGGAAACACGGGAGGCGAGACAAAAGGCTCCAGGGGCACCGAAAGTTCCTGCCACCGCGCCCAGCCACCAGCAGGCGGGCACCCGTCTGCCCCCAGCCCCTCTGCCCCGGCACACGGTCGCTGGGCAGAGAGAAGCGTAGGAGCGCCGCGATCCCCCCGGAGAGCAATGATTTGGGCACAGCTGAGCGCCATCCTGCAGCCCCCACCCGCTGAGGTCAGGGGGGAGCAGGGGCGCCTAATGCCCATCACACAAACTTCATCCGGGCCCAGGGGAAACCTCCCACCTCCCTTCCCTCCCACTCTGCACGGGACGGTACCTGGGAAAAAGCTGCTGGTGGTGGCTGCATCAGCCGGGAGCTCAGGCGCCTGCCCCAGCACAGACACCCCGTGCACAGAGCCGAGCTTCACCTTGGCGGCTGGCTCCGAAGGTCCCCGCAAGGGAGGACACGGGCACGGCGGCTGCAGCAGCCAGATCCCGGCTGGCTGGCGGTCGGTGCCTGCTGGGGCCCGCGAGGGAGCGAGCGATTGGATCCCCTTCTCCCGGCTCCGCTCAGGGGCGGGAGCTGGCGCCGCCTCTCCCACGCCAGCAAGGCGGCCCCGCCGCGCACCTGAGGCGCTGTCCCTCCTGCCCCAGACCTCGCCCGCCCGCGGCCTCCTGGAGTGGGCGGGGATCAAGGTCCCGCAGCTGGAGGAGGCGAGGCAGAGTGGGACTGGGAGAAAGTCCGGCTCCGCTTCCCTTCCTCCCCCTGGCTGGGGTCTCACCCTCACCCAGCCTGGGACCCTTTCCATTAGGGTGACCAGACAGCAAGTGTGAAAAATCGGGATGAGGGTGGAGAGTAATAGGAGCCTATATAAAAAAAAGACCCAGAAATCGGGACTGCCCCTATAAAATCAGGACATCTGGTCACACTACTTACCATAGTTCATGTTGAAGACACAGAGCAGCCTTGCTGCTGTTGCTCTACATGCACCGGCTGCCTGCTGGTAAAATCAGAGAGCTTGTGGTTTGCTAGGCAGGGGGAGGGACAGTGACATCTAGCATCAAACAGCAAATAACTGATCCCGCGCAAGCTTTATTCCTGGGACACCAGGAGGCACTTTCTTCACTTGTGTAACTCAGCCCTGCTTTCAACTCTGGATGGAAATTCGACTCCCCACCCAAACCAAGACGGGGTTGGTTTCTCTTTACATATTAGATTGGAGTTTTGCTTTTAAATTGTGCCAGAATCAAAGTTGACCAGTTTTTAAACATTGTTTTATTCGGAAACAAAACTTATGTGACATTTCAAAACAAACGTCCTACAAGGTACATGTTATATTGCAACTCAGCGTTATATTTAGGGGGTCAAATTCCGCTCTTAGTTATGCCCCTGTGTCACTCCACTTCGTCAAAATACTCCAGATTAACACCAGTAAAGCCAAGCAGGATCTCATGGTTAAAATACTGCCCTAGGACTGGGAACACCCGGGTTCATTTCTACCTCTATCACAGACTTCCTTTGTTACCTCTGGGGAGTTACACTTAACTATCCGTGTCTGATTTGCCTAGCTTTAAAATGGGAAGAATGTTTCCCTATTAGGGTATTGTGAGGAAAAAAATATTAGTATTTACAATGAATTTTGATACTACAGCAATAGTATAAGATATAAGGACCTAGACAGCTGTACCTGTATGCTCCATGCATACTAAAATGTATATACTTTCAAATTACTGAAATTGACAAAAATAAAATATCCCATAATGAATAAAAGTGAAACATCCTTAATGTAATAATTTTTCAAATGTTAAGCATCTAGTGTTTATCCAGTGAATAAATGTCTTATTTGTGCAGTTAATTTCTTTTCAATAAGTTTTTCAGTTTTGAATCCATTTATATATTCAGTATATAATAGTTTGGATTTTAAGTAAATACATTTGGCCAGCAATTAGCCCCTATTACAGTTGAACTGCTTTTGGCATTCTGAGACTTTTTTTTTTAAGATCATCTACAACTCATGCAACTACTGCTTAAGTACTGTAAAATGTAAATAAAATAAGTACATAAATCTGCCCCACAAGTTTATAATGATTTTTTTTTAATTACAAATAAACTACAACAAAAATATGTGATTTTTAAAAATAAATCACATTGATAACTTCCTGGATATTTTATTGATACCTTCTTGCATGTAGATATTACAGTAGATTTTCTTTAGTTTATAAGTACCTTATTTTTCCAAATATATTTTAATTATATTTATTGTGACTTCACTCATCTCTTTTGCCAGTTTCTTCAGAATTCCTCTATGGCTACTATCTGGTCCTGGAATTTTGTCAATCTTTAGATAATTTTAATTCCTCTACTATATATTCTAGCATAATACCAATTTATTTAGTATTTCCTTCTTCCCCAGCAAAATTCCTGGCTGGTTTTGATATCTGTCACACATTTACCTTTCAAAGACTGGAGTAAATAATTTTTTTTAAAGCATCATCTATCTCTTCAGTAAGTAAATCATCCCTAAGAATAGAGGAACATAGCAATTGCTATATTGATCAGACCAGTCTGACTAATCCAGTACCTTGTCTCTGCCAGAGAAAGGTGCAAAAACCCCTGTGATGAACTGCTATGGAATAACCTACTGCTAGAACTTTCCTCCTAATCCTTCTATACCAGATAGTAGTTGATTTACAACCTTAAGCATGAGGTTTTTTTATCCCCTATAATTTTGTTTATCCTATCTAAAGAAATTGTTAATGTTCTCATTAGTGATATAAATCTCTTATACTTTTTTACAGTATTACTTAGTTCTTAGGACACAATCCATCCAGTTCCACTGGTAACTTTATGTGTTGTGTTAAAAGTGTTTACCAGTTTTAAATTTATTGCCTTTCAATTACATTTATTTTATTATGAATAAGGATAAATTGGAGCACCTAATAGACCTCCCTTATGCCATTTATTATTTTATATTTTAATTCTCCATTTTTCAATTTCCTCATTGTGCCTCCTTATTTCATTTTGTATCTGCTCTGTGAGTCATATGCTTATGGACTTAACACTCACATTGACTTCAGTGGAAATGCAATTGGGCCTTAATTTTTGCAGATACCTCTATTTTATTTTAAAGAACTTTTTGCACTTTTATATTAATCCACTTTAGCCTTTTTTATTCTACTTGGTTTATTGCTAGATAGCACACTTAACTTGGGACATATATAATTTAGCAGTGAACTTTTTCCTAGTGTGTCCTTCCCCGTGGTTGGTTTACTCATTCAGTTTCACCTAACACAACCTGTATTTCTCCATTATCTTTTCTTGTTTCTCTAATTTTGTCTCATTTTAAGTCTTAACTAGCAATTTAATTAGAATATGGGCAGTTTCATACTAGTATGACCCTGCATACTTCAGTGGCTTTATTCCTGATTTACACTCGTGTAAATTGCACTAAGTAAGATTAGAAGCCTGTCCCAGGAAATTAACTATGAAACAATTGCTTAAATGCATCTCAATTTCTGTACCTCTGAACATGTCCTTAGTGTTAACAAAATAGGCCCCATTACTGCTTTTCTTGTGTACCCCAAATTCCCATTGCGTTAATTGATAGCTGAGTAAAGCTGTTTAATAGGCTGTGTAATTCTGGTGTTAGAGAATGTGGAATAATTACATATTGCATATATGGTCCAGGTCAGGTAAGTGCTATCCTAATATTACTACTTAGCACTTGTCAGTTGTGTACCCAAAGCAGTTTGTAAAAGTGGATATGTGTCACTAACTGAAGAACAGAGAAGTAAACTGGTTTGTTTATGATCATACAGTGAGTCTATGGCAAGACAGGGCTAGAACACAGGCTCCTGATTTCAACCCTGCGTCCTACCCATAGGACCAACATTGTGCCTTACACTCATAGTCCTTATAGTCTATCTAATCATATTTAATGAATGTGATTTTTTTTCTTGCCTGTTGGCTAGTGCATGTGGCTCTGGAGCTCTGTGTTTTGTGTCTTTGTGTATAGAAAAGGACTATCTGCCATTAGTTACTACTGTTGTTCCTATGTTTGTCTAGAGCAGAGATGGGCAAACTTTTGGCATGAGGGCCACATCTAGGTATGGAAATTGTATGGCAGGCCATGAAGGCTCACAAAATTGGGGGTTGGGGTGTGGGAGGAGGTATGGGCTCTGGGGTAGGGCTGGGAATGAGGGGTTGGGGATGCAGGAGGCTGGTCTGGGGCTGAGACCATGGGGTTCGGAGGGCAGGAGGGGGATCAGGGCTGGAGCAGGGGGTTGGGGCATGGGAGTGGCTCAGGGGTGCAGGCTTCAGGCGGCACTTACGTCAAGCAGCTCCTGGAACCAGCGGCATGTCCCCCTCCGGCACTTACACAGAGGTGCGGCCAGGCGGTTCTGTGCACTGCCCCATCTTCAGGTGCTGCCCCGTGGTTCCTGGCTAATGGGAACTGTGGGGGCAGCACTTGGGGCAGGGGCAGCGTGCAGAGCCCCCAGCTGTTCCTATGCATAGGAGCCAGAGGAGGGACATGCCGCTTCTTCCAGGAGCTGTGCGGAGTGGGGCAAGCCCTCGACCCCACTCCCTGGCAGGAACTCGAGGGCTGGATTAAAAGGTCTGAAGGGCCAGATGTGGCCCACGGGCCATAGTTTGCCCACCCTTGGTCTAAAGTTTAATAAGTTTGTTTACAACCAAATCTATGCAAGTGGGATGAAGAGATATTCCTATCACTGGCATCCAGAGTGTGGGTGTTATTTGATCATCCTTCCAGTTTAAAAATTTTAACTTCCATTTGGGCCTGGACCAGCTCCAACTGTAGTCACAGCCTAAAGTTCCAGTGATGTCAAAGGGAGCATGATTAAACTCTTTGTGGGCTTGCAAACACATTTCTTTCTCAAATGTCCTATTGGTGTTACCACTGGTTCAGTTCCAGCTGGTAGACCTGGGAGAAGGGTCAGAATTTTGGGGGGAGCATGTTATAGCAGGGATAAGGGAGAGACAAGACAGAACTGGGGCAGGGGGAATCAAATCAGTATCTTAGATGTCTGTATACTAATGCAAGAAGTATGGAGAATAAGCAGCAAGAACTCAGAATGCTAGTAAATAAATACAACTATGACATAGTTGGCATCACAGAGATTTGGTGGGGTAATACGCATGACTGGAATATTGGTATAGAAGAGTACAGCTTGCTCAGGAAGGACAAGCAGGGAAAAAGGGGAGGAATGTTGCCATATATTTTAAAAATGTATAGACTTGGACTGAGGTTGAGATGGAAATAGGAGACAGATTTGTTGAAAGTCTCTGGGTAAGAATAAAAGGGGTAATAACAAGGGTGATGTCATGTTAAGGGTTTACTACAGACCACCTGACCAGGAAGAGGTGGATGAGGCTTTTTTTAAACAACTAATAAACTCATCCAAAGCACAGGACTTGGTGGTGATGGGAGACTTCAACTAATCAGATATCTGCTGGGAAAATAACACAGCAGGGCACAGATTATCCAACAAGTTCTTGGAATGTATTGGAGACAATTTTTTATTTCAGAAGGTGGAGAAAGCAACTAGGAGAGAGGCTGTTCTAGATTTGATTGACAAATAGGGAGGAGCTGGTTGAGAATTTGAAAGTGGAAGGCAGCTTGGATGGAAGTGATCATGAAATGGTAGAGTTCATGATTCTAAGGAATGGTAGGAGGGAGAACAGTAAAATAAAGACAATGGATTTCAAGAAGGTAGACTAGCAAACTCAGGGAGTTGGCAGGTAAGATCCCATAAAAAGCAAGTCTAAGGGGAAAAACAATTGACAGCTGGCAGTTTTTCAAAGAGACATTATTAAGGGCACAAAAGCAAACTATTCCACTGTGTAGGAAAGATAGAAAGTATGGCAAGAGACCACCATGGTTTAACCAGGAGATCTTCAATGATCTAAAAATCAAAAAAGAGTCCTATAAAAAGTGGAAACTAGGTCAAATAACAAAGAATGAATAAAAATAAATAAACACAAGTATATAGAAACGAAATTAGAAAGGCCAAAGTACAAAACAAGATCAAACTAGCTAGAGACATAAAGGGTAACAAGAAAACATTCTGCAAATACATTAGAAGCAATAGGAAAACCAAGGACAGAGTATTGTTCTTCTTAAACTCAGAGGATAGGACAAGAAGAAATGGGCGTAAATTGCAAGGGAGGTTTAGGTTGGACATTAGGAAACACTTCCTAACTGCCAGGGTGGTTAAGCACCAGAATAAATTGCCTATGGAGGTTTTGGAATATCCATCAATGGAAATTTTTTAGGTTAGACAAACACCTGTCAGGGATGGTCTGAATAGTACTTAGTCCTGCCATGAGTGCAGGGGACTCGATTAGATGACCTCTCGAGGTCCCTTCCAGTCCTATGATTCTATGAAAATACTGCCAGTCTCCTTCACTTATAACAATCCTAGTAGAATCATAAGTGTAAGAGAGAGAAGAGCACATACTGTCATCATGAATCTGTCTCATCATGTGCCTTTTGCAGATGTGAAATATATAGAAAAGGCGGCTATTTTTTCATACTCAGAGAGACATGCATTTTTTCTTAGTGTCATGCGGAACAGTTGTATTTTATATGCTTGCAAAGGTTGCTAACAGCTAGCTTGTCGCAGAGCAATAAATGTATCTTCAGATATGACTAGCACCTCTATTTGTCCTTACCTGAAAACTGAGGAAATGGGGGCTATTACCTGCAAACAACTATGAGGTTGGTAGGGCTACTGTGTATATTTATGGTACTGTGTATTCCTAACATTGCTTCATCATCTAATTTGTTATTAAAGCCAAACTGAGTTTACTCTCAGCTTCATTTTACATGATGTGATCTAAAAATAATACTTTGCAAGTCTACAGGGTGTTTCAGCTGAGGATCTCAAAGCACTTGTTAAATATTCTACTGAGCTACACAGAGCTCAGTTGGAATAGATGTTAGTATATTTAATTTACAGACAGAGGAACTGAGATGCAGAAAGGTTAAATGACTTTCATGACACAAGGAGTGGCACATAGCCTTAGAAATTAGGAACCTGCACAGAAAAGCAGAGCAATTTTGCTGATTCATCCTGGTAGCCAGAATAGGTGTGTCCTATTAGGTGCAACCTGGGAGTATAAAAGTATTTGTCTCTTTCTCTCAGAAAGATTGGATAGTAAATAAGAAGTCTTTCAGAGAAAATCCCTAGATACAGCAATATAAGGAAGAAGCTGAGGTTTGTGTTTTAGTTTTCTTAAGGAAAAAGGAAAATTTCAGGAAGAATGGGCTAGAGCTGAGTGCTGGTGAATTTTGGACACCTGATTTGTATGTATACAGTGTGGAAAATGGGATAGAAATTCTGCCACTTCTAAGCCAGTGATAGAGATAAAGAAAGACCCGAGGAATTTTGATTCCCACTCTGCGGCTCTAACACTTTTCAAAATTCCTATAGTTAGTTTAAATGACGGTGTCTGTGAAGCCTACATGGAAAAATATTATTGCAATAATTTTGATTGATTGTCACAGTACTGCTGTGTGTATTTTTGAAGGGAGGAAGAGCAAGCGAGAACAAAATGTTGGTACTGGTAAGCAAGTTAATGTTCTCCAAGATAGTTAAATGTTTTATCTGTGAAAAGAAAGAACATTAAACATCAGGAATGACAGAATTTCATGTAAAACTGTTTTTTCCTAGGAAAACAATTATACTGAACTGTAACTGAAATTGTTTTAATTGCCTGTAAATGGTTTCAAGCAGGACAGCTGATGGGTAAAAAGTTCCAAGTGCTATGGGATCATTCTGCACTGCAGATAGTGATGCAGTTGGAAGAGTTGGTATAAATGTATTTATAGCAACAGTGGAGAAAATACAGCAGTTATCCACTGAAGTTCCTTCCAAGTATTGTGGTCCTGTGTGCACAAAACTACAATTATAGGCTGCATTACAACAGTGTGTGTACATATTACATGAATATATATATATAATACCCTTATGTATTTAGATTCCTCCCCCTGATTTAAAGGAGAAGGCATCAGAATCTTTTGCAGCTATATATAGAAATTCTGTAACCTGCATGCAGAATATACCTTTTATATCAAAGTGAACTTCTCAAATTATTTAACATAAAATTATACCTTTTGAAAAATCTCAAGAATTAAATAAACAAAGCACACGTGATTTAATGGTCAACAACTAATTATATATAATATTATAATGGTGGTTGACAGATGTCCCCCCCATTCTCTTGTTTTGGAAGGACCACTGCTATGAATTACAGCTTTGTATTTCCTCCTTTATTAAACAGCAGGTAGTTTACTGCAGCTTTGCCAAGAATCACAGTAGTGAATTCAGATCGGTGTAATCTTCTATATCCTGTTCCAAGCACATATTGTCATAACAAATGGAACAGAAGTCACCCTCCAGCTAAGGCTGCACTCACTTTTAGAGGACTAACTAAATCTACCCTCAAGCAGAAGCACTGTTAAACAAATTACATTTGTAGTTTCTTTGTAGTTGTGGCTTCTCTTCAAAGTAATGAAGAACTCATCTGAGCAAAGAACTACTGGCTACATTATTTTTAGTACAAAAACAAGACCTACCCATATTAATAGCATTAATCACAATGGGAACCTCACAAGAACAATATGTATGGTCGTATTTCTGCTGTTTTTCTGGAGTAGACGCAGGGCTGGCTTAAAAATAAAATAAAAAAAAAATTAAATGGAATGCCGCCCCTTGAAAAGTGGAATGCTGGTGTCTAGAGACAGCCCTGAGTAGACACACAAACTGTCCCACACACAGGCTCACCCAAGCTGCCTAAATTGGGGAGAAGCACTGGAAATGTAGCTATTAAGATAGGAATTCCATTCTTATTAATCTCAGGGCCACATGTTCAGAGATTGCTTACCTACTAGAGGTTTGGATATAATCATCATCACATGTCAGTCGCTCTGGGATTGTATCAAACCTGTCACCACCCAACTTGTACTGAAATATTTTCTAGCATTAGAAATTTCTCACTCAGAACAACAAGATGAATAGCTCAATATAAGTGGAGAGAAATAAAATTCCTAACATTGTCTACAATTGTTCTGAGAATTAGGTTTAATCTTTCAATGCAATTTAAGCGTCTAGGGCTGCTAAACAACACAGTTATAAACATTTATGAACAAATGTATGTTCTCATGAAATTGAATCAATGAAAGAATAGCTCTAAACATGAAAGACTGGAGCAAATAGACATAATTCCATGATGCTTCTGGCAAAATTTCAATCTCAAAGGTCAGTGCTTCTTAAATACAATTCAATGGATAAATTCAACATTTGCCCTTAAAGTATTACATTTGCTGCATTATAGGCTTTACATCCTGAAAGGGTCTCTAAATTGTTTCGCTGGAAGTCAAAGACAATGAGTTACAATCAATGTCAGGATGATCTCTTCAGAACAACCAGTAACATTTTGGGGATCACACAGACCAGTAAGGCGTTCTGTCACTGCCTGCCCTGTAATCTTGAGTGCCTTAATATGCACTATGGCTCTGATAGGGCTACGATATTTCAAGTTCCCCAAAAGAGGACACTGCCGGGGAAGGGGGAGCTGGAGGAAGGGTACAGGAAATGTTCTAGGATTTTTGCAGAGCAGACATTGCACTCAGAAGGAGCCCTGAATTGGTCTGCTTCCCTTTCTTAGTTTTCCAAGACTGGGGTTTTCTTTTTCAGTGTAACTTTAGCGCCCTCGTGGGCAAGATGGAGTCTGCTCTGCAGGCAGCTCTGGCCAAGAGAAAGCGCACGCAGGAATGCAGCAGGAGAAATCCTTTCCACCCCAAGGGCACCTTTTCCAAAACTCCCAGAGTGAACACACCCACCCACAGGAAAAGTACAATGGATATAACAAAGGGAAATATTTATTTACAGAGAGATGAGAGGAGAAAAACAACAAGGGGAAATATAGGAGGAGCAGTAGAACAGGGCTACATTTAAACCCAGGCCCTACGGGTCCAGTGGTAGCACAGTCTGGAGGGGCAGGCACTGAGTAATGTGTCTGCACACAGAGTTCAGGAGTCCTGAGCAAAGTTCCCGTTTAGTGGTGAGTCTTGGGTGCTCCTGGTCATCTTCAGCACCAGTGAACTTTCCCCAGCAAACCCCTCCAGTGCCCTCTTCTGCCGCTCTCTGCAAAGCCACACAGAGCGACCACCTCCCCACTTAACTATCTAGCAACCTCCCTCCTTGTTCCCAGTGCAGAGTCACAAGCTCCAGTACTCATACCCCATGCAGCTCTGGGCAGCCATGATACTGGGTCCAGCTCTGGCCTATCCGTCTCGGGCGATACCTCCCTGGCACAGGGCTCCTCCTGGCTCCTGTCCTGGGCTGTCCCTGATCGGGCCTGTCCTCCTCAGCCTTCACGTAGGTTCTCCCTGCTTCCTTCTCCAGGGCCTGCAGACTGCCTCCCTCTCTGCCTGCAGCTCCAGTCCGGCCCTCTGGCGTTTCCCTCCTTTTTTCTTACTCTCCCCTTCCTCCCTGGGAAAAGATTTAACGGGACCATGCTCTCTAAACCCCAAAGGGGTTACATGCTCCTCCCCCCAAAAAATAATCCTTGATGTCCCCATCAAGGTAGGCAACTCTAAACCATGGATCCCCAGCAGGAGACCCAGGGCCCCCATCATCCATCCCACAGGACCTCGAGGGGTGGAACAGGTTTCCCACGAGGAAGCTCACCCCCCATGGCACCTCAGGGATCTGTAGGTCACTGGGTTCCCCTAAACGATCATACGTCAGCACACACCTGGGCTTCCCTTCCCTAGAGGAACGTCTAGGCTGACTGTCGGGTATTGGCTGAGGTGATACCACTGAACATGGAGGCAAGATGATGGGTCCTTGAGGCACGAATTCGAGTGCATCTGGGTTTAAAGTTGCTGTTTGGGTACAGGGTTCTCTGTCTGCACTGAACCTTCCTCATCATGTTCTTGGGGGCTCGCCACAGCTTGGGACAGTGGGGCCTCGGGAGTGCTCAGTATGGGTTCTTCCCCTTCACCATCTCTTTGTGTGACAACAAAAGGATCCATTAGGGTTGGGGCATTCCCAACTGGACGTTCGCCAAACCCCATTTCATCCTCACTCTCTGAGGAGCTGGGTGTTTGCAGAGGACAGGTATATTTCCGTCATTGGGACCGTGTCCGACTTGCAGGGCCGGGAGTCTCAGAATCTGTGAAAATATCCTCATGGGAAAACAATACTTGTCCTATAGGTAACAGATGATTCTGGTGGAGAATTTTGGTGGGGCCGTGACTGCCCTCAGGACATATGCGATACACTGGTAGATCCCCAAGTTTCTTCTCTATAATGTATGGGTGTGACTCCCAACGATCTGCAATTTTGTGTTTTCCCTGTAGTCCGAGATTTCGAGCCAAAATTCGGTCACCAACCCAAATCTCCTGTTGCCTCACTCGCTGATCATATCGGGTTTTATTCTTTTGATTCTGGTGACCAGCTGCTTGTGTCGCTATCCGATAAGCCTCCTTCAGTCGATCTCTTAAGCGAGTCACATACACCAAGTATGTTTCTGGGAGTGCCCCATATGAAGACACTCCAAAACAGAGATCGACCGGCAACCGGGCCTCTCAATCGAACATTAACATGTATGGTGTGAACTCAGTTGCATCGTGTCGAGTGCACTTATACGCATGTACCAAATGCTCCACATGCTGGCTCCAGTATTTTTTCTGCTGAGGCTCCAGAGTTCCCAGCATGTTCAGCAGTGTGCGGTTGAATCGTTCTGGTAGTGGATCCCCTTGGGAATGATAAGGGGTGGTGCGTGATTTTTTGATCCCCATGATCTTACAAAGTTCTTTTATTAACCGACTTTCAAAATCCCGTCCCTGATCTGAGTGTAGTCTGGCGGGCAACTCATAGTGGACGAAGAACTTTTCCCACAGGATCTTGGCAACCGTGGATGCTTTTTGATCTTTGGTGGGATAAGCCTGGGCATAACAAGGAAAATGGCAGTGACCACCAAGATATTTGCAGTACCCCGGGGGTCAGGCTCTAATAACAGAAAGTCCATAAAGACAAGCTCCATGGGTGCAGAACTTTTGATGCTGACAAGAGGAGCCGCCTGCTTAGGCAGAGTCTTTCGTTGGATATATCTGGTGCAGGTGCGAATATGGTGAGCGATGTCAGGCGCCCTCCAGGGCCAACAGAATCTTGCCTTAACAAGGGCCTCCAATTGCTCGAATCCTAGATGCCCCATTCAATCGTGGCAGGCCTCTAACATGCCTCGCTGGTACTTCTGCGGTAGCACAAATTGCTTATGGTAAGGCCTCTGAGGATGCGTCTGCCCTCGGTAAAGAAGTCCATCCCGAACCAATAAGCGATGCCATTCTTTCAGCAAAATGACCTCCTCTGGGTGACTCAGTCGAATAGCCCTGGGACCTTTTCCCCTTTCCAATGCATAAAGGACGTCCTTCATCCGTGGATCAGCTTGCTGGGCATACTCTACCTCTTGATCCTTGAGTTTGGGCATTGAGGGTCTTGTAATCTAGTAAAACTTGAGTAGGCTATGGGTATGGCTTCTGGTGGTGCACCCAGACAATCAATTGCTTGTTCTCCATTGGCTGTGGATTTTTCCTCCACAATGGATACCCGTTGGCATAAAGCTCTCAGTTCAGAGGTCCCCACATTCATTTGATCATTGGGTAATAAATCCTTAGAATGAGGCTGCCGAGACAAGGCATCTGCATCCATGTTTAATCGACCAAGTCGATACTGCAGAGTGAAATCATAGGCAGAGAGTGCCGCTAACCACCGGTGCCCTGCTATGGATAATTTTGCTGTTTTCTTGATGTATGTCAAAGGGTTATTATTGGTCTTTACAGTGAACTTGGCCCCATAGAGGTAATCATGGAACCTCTCTGTGATGGCCCATTTCAATGCCAGGAACTCCACTTGATGAGCAGGGTCGTTTCTCTCACACAGTGTGAGACCTCGACTTGCAAACGCTACTGGTCGGAGTTTGCCCTCACGCTCTTGATAAAGGACAGCGCCTAAACTGGTGTAGCTTGCATCAACATGAAGTTCATATGGCTTGGTGGGATCAGCGTACACCAAAATCAGTGCTTGCATGAGCTGTTGAATGATTTTACGGAAAGCTTCTTCACACTCAGCAGTCCACCGCTTTTCAAACCCACATCAAAGTATCGATGCCGAGATGAGTTCCCCTTCTTATTTTTTGGGGGGTATCCCTTAGTGAGCTCTGTGAGTGCATGTACGATGTGCGAAAAATTCTTGATAAACTTGCAGTAATAGCCACAGAATCCCAGAAATGACTGTAATTCCTTTAGAGTTGTGGGCCTCGGCCAGGTGGTTACTGCCTTCACCTTCTCTGGGTCTGTAGCTATACCATCTGCAGACACTATGTGTCCCACATACCGCATGGATGTCTGGCAGAAGATGCTTTTGTCTAAGGATAACTTGAGGCCAGCCTGTTCCAAACGATCCAGGACTTTGCACAGCCGAGTCTTGTGTTCTTCTAAAGTGCGCCCGAACACTATAATGTCATCCAGGTACACCAGACACTCCAACAGGTGCATGTCCTCTACCACTCACTCCATGAGTCACTGAAACATGGCTGGAGCTCCAGATACTCCTTGAGGCATGCAATTAAATTGGTAAAATCCTAAAGGGCAGATGAATGCTGTCTTCTCCCGGTCCTCTGGTGCCATGGGCACTTGATCGTATCCACTGTGGAGGTCAAGGACACAGAACTAGCAGCTACCATTCAGGCTATCCAAGGCATCATCCACCCAGGGCGTTGTGTATTGGTCAGGGATCGTCCGCTGGTTCAGAGTGCAATAGTCAACGCACATGCGCACCTTTCCACTTTTCTTTCGTACTACAATGATCAGCGATGCGCAGGGGCTCCTGGATTCCTCAATGATACCTGCTTGAACCAGTTCCTGCAGGTGCTGCCTCACATCTTCAGTATCAGTGGGGGCTAATCATCTTGACCTCTCTTGAAAAGGCTGACCATCCTGCATTTGGATATGGTGCTCCACATCATGTGCACACCCAACATCCCATTCGTGAATAGAGAAAACAGCCTTCCTCTTGTTTAACTTCTCACACAGGTGGTCCTTCCACTCAGCAGGAATGGGGGAATCCCCAAACTGGAAACTATCCCTCCCAAAAGGTCTAGCCTTGGTCTCTTGGGATGAGGGCCCCCTTGCTTGCTGGTATGCGGTTTTACATAAAGCGTGCATTGGCAGCTTCTGCAGACAGTAGTTCCCTGCCATCTTACAGCATTTCCACGCCAATCTCCAGAACAGGTTTGCATTTGTCCCTAGGATTAAAGGTGCATACTTTCTTCCCTTTGGATCTGGGCAGACCAGTGTCAAAGTTTCTATTTCCTGGTTTATCCTCGCAACGTTCTTTGGAAACTGAACGTTTAACAGGATATATCCCTGATAGGGGCAGGAGTCACAGCCAATTCCCCAGACTGTCAGGCCAGACAGGGGACGCAAGGGTAAATGCTGCAGGTGCTCTCGGTAGTAAGATTCATAAGGTATGGTGACCTCTGATCCACTGTCCAGCAATGCCTCACACAATCGTCCTTCTATACGAGCAGGTACTATAGCCTGGGGGCCTATCCACCCATCTGGGTAACCCCTGTTTGTGTTTTTTTCTGGGGAGCCTTGGAATTTCAGGGTCTTGGGTTGCTCCTTCCCCAAGCCCTGTTGGTGTTTCCCTGAAGCTTCCTAATGGTCTGCTGCAATCTCTGAGATATCCTTGCATTATCTGTCTTGTTTTGACAGTCCAAGGCATAGTGACCATCTCTTCCACAGTTATAACAGAAACCTTCTCGCTGGGTATCACCCCTCCTGCTAGTCTCCCCTCTTGAGAATGGCAAGTATGTCCCTGAGCCTTCATCATGGCCACTTCTCGGGTCAAATCTCTCAGTGCTGCTGCCACTGATGGAGCATCTTCCATCTCTCCAAGCACTGTGGTGATGTGACGCCCTGCCATCTTCGGCTGCACCACTGTATCCACTTGCAACAATCGCGCCTCCTCTTCATGTATCTCCCGAATGAGTTTGTGGAATGGGGGTGGATTTTGGGCCCGCTCCCTCAGCTGCAGTTGCCACAACATCAACCCATCTTGTTGGGTGCCCCGAAGGATTTGGTCCAACCTAGTGGAATCAATGCGCTTGGTGGGGATGCCCTCCTTCCACACTAACTAGCAAATCCTCTAGTCTCCTGATGAAATCCGACAAGTGTTCATGGGGCTCCTGATAGGTATGGCGGAAGCGTTCGTGGGGCTCCTGATAGGTCTTCACTGCTATCAGTAGTACCGTAGACACTCTCAAGAGCGGTTAAATAGTCTTGCGCTGTGGCAGCTGGTTGGGAGTCTTTCAGGGCTCGGATAATTTGCATGGCAGGTCCCCTCAGACTCTCAAGCACATGTTTCCGCTTCTCAGTATCAGAGCATTCCCACTCTTGGACAAGTTGCACGGTAAAATCCCTCCAGGTCTCAATCATCCTCCCCTGAGGGTACAGGTGACACCCCCGAGAATGAACATAACCGCTTGTATGGAGCACTTTCATGTACTGGCTTCAATGCATCTTTGACCACGTTTCCCAGCTCTTTGGCCCATCCCACTAGGCTGGGCGCTGCAGGTGTTGGAGCCCCTCCTAATGCGAAAATTAATTCTTCTCTTATCCGCTTCTCATCCACCATCAGAGCTTGCAATTTCTGTGCTAAAGAATCCACCTCAAGTGATACAGGCACACTAGGAGGGGACTGCTCTGCCCCCAGAATTGTCCAGGGGATACCTGCTACTTGCACCTCTTTGGGCACTTTATCAAGATCTGTTTCCTTGGAGTGAGCACATAGTGCTACCATGCCCTTCACTTTGCGGTTGTAAATACGGGTGTGGACCTTTACCCTCCCCAGTATTTCAGTTTCATCTAGGATCTCCTCAATTTCATTTGGTTCCATCTCTTCTTGGAACCCTGCCACCAGCACAGCTTTGGTTACTGGGATTCATGCCCCTCAGCACAGGTCTTCTAATAATCTTCTCTCCATTTTTTTTTTAAACTGAGATGAAAGTCACTCAGGAGTTTCTTTGCTCTGTGAAGAAGAGCCCAGGGTGCGCAACGTAGGGTGTGTGTGCTGCAAAGTTCCCCGTACGGGCCACCAAGTGTAACTTTAGTGCCCTCGTGGCCAAGATGGAGTCTGCTCTGCAGGCCGCTCAGGCCAAGAGAAAGCGCACGCAGGAATGCAGCAGGAGAAATCCCTTCCACCTCAGGGGCACCTGTTCCAAACCCCCCAGAGTGAACACACCCACCCACAGGAAAAGTACAATGGATATAACAAAGGGAGATATTTATTTACAGAGAGATGAGAGGAGAAAAACAACAAGGGGAAATATAGGAGGAGCAGTAGAACAGGGCTGCATTCAAACCCAGGCCCCACGGGCACAGTGGTAGCACAGTCTGGAGGGGCAGGCACTGAGTAATGTGTCTGCACACAGAGTTCAGGAGTCCTGAGCAAAGTTCCCGTTTAGTGGTGAGTCTTGGGTGCTCCTGGTCATCTTCAGCGCCAGTGAACTTTCCCCAGCAAACCCCTCCAGTGCCCTCTTCTGCCGCTCTCTGCAAAGCCACACAGAGCGACCACCTCCCCACTTAGCTATCTAGCAACCTCCCTCCTTGTTCCCAGCGCAGAGTCACAAGCCCCAGTACTTATACCCCATGCAGCTCTGGGCAGCCATTATACTGGGTCCAGCTCCGGCCTGTCCGTCTCAGGCGATTCCTCCCTGGCACAGGGCTCCTCCTGGCTCCTGTCCTGGGCTGTCCCTGATCGGGCCTGTCCTCCTCAGCCTTCACGCAGGTTCTCCCTGCTTCCTTCTCCAGGGCCTGCAGACTGCCTCCCTCTCTCCCTGCAGCTCCAGTCCGGCCCTCTGGCATTTCCCTCCTTTTTTCTTACTCTCCCCCTCCCCCCTGGGAAAAGATTTAACGGGACCATGCTCTCTAAACCCCAAAGGAGTTACATCAGTTTCAAGTTGTGTCAGTGTTTTCCCATTAACTTTAATGGCCCATCATTTGTCTTTTGCAGGGTTGTACAAATCTAGGTGCCTGGAGCTAGCTTCATCTGGTTGCAGAAGCAGCCCCTCCCTTTCTGACTACTCAGTACACTCCTGTGAGATGGAGCTAAGTGTTACAGCACAAATTATGAGCACAAATACATAACCAGTCTGTATACATTTCTCAAGTATAACCATCCAGTTCAGTACATTTCAAGCTTTCATAAAAGACTCTTCCCAACATATTTTTATAGCTCAATAACTTTGTATGCCATCAGCTGATTCAACTGCTTATTCTTGGGTTCAAAACCCCCTGGGTTCTCCCATTGAGGTAACTGGATCCTGATTGTCACTCATGGTATAGCCAAAGAGTTTGGACTCATTTTTTGGACAGGTTAATGGCTTAGCTGATAAGACTAATGTGTAGGAGACACTGGTATGAGAACTATTCATTTTGTCTCAGTTTGAACCCCGGAGTGGTTTTTAAGGGAGCTTTGCGGAGATGATAGTAAGGACCAATTTCTGCCATCCTGACTCAGACTGAGTAATATCTTATTGTGTGACTAGCACTCCTGGAATCAGTGGGATTATTCAGAGAACCCAGTGTGAGCAAGGGTGCCAGGCCCTTCATCTCTGTTGGAGGAAAGGAAGATCAGGTGGCATTATACTATTACACCTCCTTGTAGTTACAGGGGATGGGGACTTTAGTAGAATTGGGGGAAAAGGGGTTGAGAATGGTGGGTCAGAATGAAAGGGGAGGTTCAAAACCCAAGGGCCTCTCCCTAAAATTGACCTACGATCCCCAGCTTCTGTTGTGGAAAAGTGGGAGCTCCCTAAACATATATGGCCTGGGACAGGGACAGATGTGAGAAGGGAGAGCTCAGACTCAGACATCCTGAGTTCCCTTTTCCATTAAAGGGCTTATTTTGCTAAGACTTTTCTTATTTGTATTTAGTGTTTTGTGGAAGGCATTTGTTTTTATTTGTAGTTAATTGAATGCTTAGTAGCTGGTACCCATGAAAATAATTCCTGATTGTGGGGGTTGCATTTTATCCCTCCTCCTTTCTCTATTGTCTTCCCCTCTTTCTTGGGACATATGTTCACTGAAAGCTGCAGCCACTAGAGAGTGACATGAACACATGCTTTTGAGCATGTTGGACAATGACATTCAATCCAACATGGGGCAATGCTTGGGAGAACAGAGATACACATGAAAGTCCAGAGATTATTACTATATATCGCAACACCGCAGATCAAAATGAATGACATTTGAAACCCATGTATGTCATATTTAGCTACAATGAATGCTCAAGGGACAGTCATGGGTAAACATGTGGGATGTAACAAATTCAGTAGCTGTTGCTACCTGCAGATGTCAAAAATATCCCTATTTTCAGAATTACCTTAAATTGGAATCCCCATCCCCATTCTGTTTCAAACACCACTGTGTGGAATTAGCACGGCTTTAGTTCCTGTGGACAAGGCCTAGGACAGTGTCCATATTAATTGTTCAGGACAGGGGTTCTGATCCTCAACTTATCGCTACGATCCCGACCCTCACCTTGTTTCAGAAGAGAGAAGGAATACTTAGTTAAGAAAGGAGAAGAAGAGGCAATTTGATTGACATGTGAAAAGTTACGAAGATCATTTAGAAAATTTACCATGATGCTACTTTTCACCTTGTCTGCAAAATGAGAACGTAAAAGACATTGCATGTAACACAAACCAGAAGGAAATACTGTGCTTATTTATGCAATGTACAGTCAGCCTATGGAATTCACTTCGACAGGTCTCTGAGACTAACAAATATAGCTGGGTCTTTGAAAGGCCAGATGACTTTTTGACCATTAACAACATTTTCAGCTTCCATGTGTAAGCTAAGAATGTTACAGAGGTATGCAATCCTAATGCCTGACCACATACAGGATTCAAGAAGGAATGTTCTAACCCTTTTTTTTAGCATAGCACAAATTGGCCATAAGCATTATTGTGATATCTTTTTCAGCCTTGTATCATTCAAATGGAAAGAAAACACAGTTTAATCCCATGCACTATTAATTATTATTATAATGTGATAGATGTGCATGGCGCTTTACACAAATAAGAATGACAGATTCACAGTCTCAAGCAGCTTTCAACATATATTAGAAAACATGGCAAAGCATACTGTTATGTCTTTGTTTGTTACACAGCATTAAGAATATGAGGAAACCACATGGACATAGTTGGGTTCTGGATAACCGTGGTTAATAAGTATAGGCAATCATACAATGCCTAACTAATACATACACACACACACACAGAGCTGCTGCTTTGGCAGGGTTCTGATGGCTTCTGCAACAGGGAGGCTCACTAGAAGGCTCACAGACTATTTAAAGGGTTATTACGCAGTCTCTGTGCACTATAATAAAAATAATAGAGGGAAGGAGTGTGGGAGAATGAAGGTTACATAGGTGAACAATAATGAGATGTGCTTTGTGTTAGTATGCATCAGTTACATTTTGGTTTAACCTCCAAAGGGTATCAATTAATTTAATAGATTAGAGTTCATGGAGAAAGTCCAGAGTGACGGGGAGGAGGGGGGTTGAGGAACAGAAGGCAACTTGCCAACTCGTGTCATTGTGCTCCCTATAAGTACTGCCAAGGTTCATATTAGCAGCGTGCTCTGAAAAAGAAACGGGAAGCAGGACAGCCAAATTGTAAAGCGTGTTCTGAGGTCTGATATATACTGCGTCAGAGTCATGGGATGATGCGCTTCTTAAAACATTCTGCTCGTGCCAGTGGCTAAACTATAGAGGAAGGCAGAGCAGGGAGTTAAAGCCTACTCAGTCCAGAACATGAAATATTTCACCTACTGTATTTGCAGAATTACTTAGTCTTGAGTAGTATTGTGTGATAACTTGGGGTGTCGATTAATCACAGTTAACTCACATGATTAACTAAGAAAAATTAATCACAGTTTTAATCACATTGTTAAACAATAAAATACCAATTGACATTTATTAAATATTTTGGATGTTTTTCTACATTTTCAAATATGCTGATTTCTATTACAACAAAGAATACACTACTCACTTTGTTATTATTTTTTATTACAAATATTTGCACTGTAAAAATGATGAACAAAATAAATAGTATTTTTCAATTCACCTCATATAAGTACTTTCTCTTTATCATGAAAGTGCAACTTACAGATGTAAATTTTTTTGTTACATAACTGCATTAAAAAACAAAACAATGTAAAACTTTAGAACCATTCAGTCCTAGTAGTTGTTCAGCCAATCTCTCAGACAAACACATTTGCTTACATTTACGGAAGATAATGCTGCGACAGGTTCGGTCACAGAGACCCCCTTGGGACTGTCACCTGATGTGCTGGAATTACCTCTGAGCCTGTTTTCCCTTGGGACTCTAAAATCCTGCCTTGTTGAGCCAGACACACTAACCTGATGCAACACAGACCCAGGTCTGGTCCACGACCCTAAAGTTGCAGACTTTAACCAAAAACTGCTCAGCAGGTCACCTATTTCCAGCACCCAGACACCCAGTTCCCAATGGGATCCAAACCCCAAATAAATCGGTTTTACTCTGCATAAAGCTTATGCAGGGTAAACTCATAAATTGTCCACCCTCTATAGCACTGATAGAGAGATATGCACAGCTGTTTGCTCCACCAGGTATTAATCACTTACTCTGGGTTTACTAATAAACAAAAGTGATTTTATTAAGAATAAAAAGTAGGATTTAAGTGGTTTCAAATAACATACAGAACAAAGTAAGTCACCAAGCAAAATAAAACAAAACATACAAGTCTAAACCTAATACGTTATTTTTTACAGGTAAATTTTACAGGTAAATCTCACCCTCAGGGATGTTCCAATAAGCTTCTTTCACAGACTAGACTCCTTTCTAGTCTGGGCCCAATCCTTTCCCCTGGTACAGTCCTTGTTAGTTCCCAGCAGGCATCTCATGACTGGGACCCCCTTTGTTCTCTTCCACCTGCTTTTATAGCTTTGACACAAAGTGGGAATCTTTTGTCTCTCTGGATCCCCATCTCTCCTTCTAAATGGAAAAACACCAAGTTTAAGATGGATTCCACCATTCTTCCTGGGCTGGCTTACACGAACACAGGAAGGCTTGCAAGTAAACAGAGCCATTTACAACCAATTGTCCTAGTCAATGTGAGCCATCGAGATTCTAAACCATCATCAATAGTCCATACTTTGCATATTTACAATAGGACCTCAGAGTTATACTTTATACTTCTAGCTTTAGATACAAGAATGATACATACATATAAATAAGATGAACACACTGAGGAGATTATAAGCTTTGTGATGATAACTTACAAGAGGCCTTTTGCATAAAGCATATTCCAGTTACATTATATTCACACTCATAAGCATATTTCCATAAAACATTATGGAGTGCAACGTTACAAATGCTGCCCACTTCTTAATTATAAAGTCACCAGAAAGTGAGAAGAGGCATTCGCATGGGACTTTTGTAGCTGGCGTTGCAAGGTATTTACATGTCTGATATGCCAAACATTCGTATGCCCCTTCACACTTCAACCACCATTCCAAAGGATATGCTTCCATGCTGATAACGCTTGTTGAAAAAATAATGTATTAATTGAATAATGCAGGTCTAAAATGACATGTTAATAAAACATTAGTGTCCTGTTTACACTAACCCTTCCACAGTTAATACTATTCGTAGAACTGACCAACCAGTAACAGTGGTAGCAATTTTTGGTTAAAAAAAAGCCTAGCATAGAGAAGGCCTAAGAGTGGCTGCTTGAGACGCAGCAGAGGGAGAATGCCTTTGGGAAATTAGGGCTTGATACTGTGTTCAGTCTCCTATCGCATACTCAACACCATATACAAGAAAAAACAATTCGACTCAATGCAGTCAGCCAGGAAATTGGACTGAAAAATCAGCCGCAATAAGACAGATATCAGGACCTTTAATATTATCTCACCATCACCGGTATGGATTGAGGGTTATGTTCTTACCAATGTATAAACATTCACATACTTGGGCAGCACCATCAGCCAGGAGGGTGGAACAAGCCAGGACATCCGGAACAAAATCAATAAAGCCAGGAACACCTTCAGGAGCTTAAATACAATCTGGAAATCATCAAAATACAACACCAAAACCAAGTTTTATCAGAGCTGCGTACTTTCCACACTACTGTGTAATGCAGAATGCCGGGCTCATTTTATGTATTTAGGATGGGTCCAGAGTCCTGTAAAAAGGGTCCAGACTCCAGTAAATTTCTGGAAAAATGGTCTAGACTAACTCAGGGGGATCCCAAAACTCAGTGGCCACTGTTAAAATCTTGAAACAAAGACTGAGTGGACGTCTTAAAGGACAAACTCGGCCAACCTAAAACTAAATTGGCTAAAGGAGAGGTTAATTGTTTCATGCAGTGGTGGGAAGAGGCAAATCATAGATGGACAAAATCAAAACTGGCCTCTCTCAAATATTCAAATAATAAGTTAAAAGCTTTATTAAAAGCCTCCTCTCCCACCACCAGATTGAGCGCTCCCTTTACCCCGTTCTCCAAACCCGGATCGATCCAACCCCCTTCATACTCCCATCTCATTGTAAAAAGGACAAAAAGTCCCTTGTTCTGTTCCCCTTTGTTATCTGCCTCAGAAATTGATTCTTTATAGTGTCCCACTACCAATTCAGCAAGGCTGGGGGCGGGGGGAGCTCCTCAACTAGCCCCCACCCTTCCTGGTCCCTTTCCTTGAACATTTCTTTCAAAATTGTGAAATGACCACAATATCACTCACAAAGGGTTCATTGGAAAAAGCAGGATCGGGCCCAGAAAAGCAGGCAAGCAACAGATAAAGAAACAAGTTGAAAGCCCTAAGGAAATAGTGTCAGGATAAAAAAAGTAGTAAGTGCAGGCATGAACCCCTTTAACAATACTTAAAATGGAGAAATCTGAGGTGATAAAGGTGTCATTTTGGGACATAAACAAATAATTTAAGAAAAGAGAGTAAAAAGTTAACTCTACAGAGGCTAAAAAGAATTAAGCAGTTAAACTTTGTGGAAAATGTTAAAAAAGGACCATGTTAAAGAGAGAGAATTCTTGGTTTCTTTGCAGCCATTCTAAAGGGAAAATGGGCCCTTTTCCAGAAGAATGCCTGTAAATCATCCAAATATATATACAGCTATGTAAAAACAAAGTAGTGTAAAGAAATGTTTAAAAAAAATGTATGTATCTATTTGTCTGTGAAAATATGTAAAATTCTAAGAATCTAAACCAGCACATCTGGTTTGTAAAACTCCAGTTTTGTAGGTGTAAGATAAATTGATTTTGATTTTGTTTTTAATGCCACTAAAAATTCATTTGACTCTTTAATTCAAAGTTGCAAAACTGACAGACCTTTTTGCAAGACACAGGTAATTAGTGTTGTTTGGCTTTGGGATTTAGCATTTAACCCTTAAGGGGTAACTTGATTCTTTACAAAAATTAAAATGTGTTTAAATAAAGACCAAGTCATGGCTGCAATAGGGCAGTCAAAATCAGGAGAATGTCTTTTTGTTTGGTTGGTTTGTTTTTTTTGTAACAATAGCAGATAAGAGCTGTAATAAAAGAATAAGAAATTAACAGTGACCCTCTGAAGCAACAGCAGAGGTGAGGGGCACAAAACAAAAAGAAGCAATGTTAAAAACACTGAGCCTTAAAATGGCTCTGTGGAATCAGACTGTCACTTTGATAAGGATACATGAAAACTCTGTAAGAACAAAAGAAACAGTTACACCTTATGTAAAAATTGATATGGCTAATGTTTTTAAAAAGTTATAGTATAGAAGGAATGTGCATTTTCCCTCCGACATGTGCGGTGTATATTGTAAAAAGGGGTAAAAGAAATGCAAATGAAACATGCTGCTGAATTAAAATCCTATTAGGGCTCCAAAAAGAGCCACAATAGGCTGTGTTTTCTTTTTCAGATCCCTGTGTGTTAAGACAGAGTCTCTGAGCTCTGCTGATGGCTTTGAATCCAAAAGCCTAGCCTGTGTTGATGCAAATTACCTAACTGATAAAGAAAGGTGAGAACTGCCAGCACAAACGAAGCTGCAAATAAAGAACATACCTGGTCAGCACACAAACTGCCTACATAAAAGGCATGGTATAACAAGATACCTTTTATAGATTTGATGCTAATGTTACTGTTAATATTAAACATTAAAATAACTTTAATGTTAGTAAGTACCCCTGCAACAACTTGTAGTGTGTATCATTTTTTAAAAAAATCCCTCCAATTGTCAAAGTTAGAATCAGGACTCACAATTTGTCAGACCACTCTGTTTTATTAGCGCAGCGCTCCGCCAATAACACCCAGATAATGTGAGTGGCCATGCAAGGCCCAAACAGTCTTATTTATACAGATAAAAGAGCGGGAATTAGACAAAGGGACAAAGAAATCAAAACAGTAAAATTCACCTGGGGCGCAGCATGCATATCCTATTTCCTTACTAACTGTTATCGATCTAAGGCTAATGCTTCACCAATTGCCCTTAAATGGTGCAATTGTTCTATGTTAATGTCTGTATTCCTGACACCTGGTTGCAACATTCCAACAACTTTGCTTAAAGGTACAGACAACATTTCTTTAATCCTTTCTATTCTTACTATATAATTCATTCTACTTTCACAGCAGAAACTAGATTAAGCATTTTTTCTCACCCCACTGGATATTGCAGGCCTTCATATACAGGTTTGTTCCTTAAACCTGGGTCAATCTCCTGTGTTGGAGTCTTGTCTTCTTCTCAGTGTCCTGGTGGCTTGCAGTAGAGAAGGGGGCAGAAGAAGGACCATGTATGTGCCCACTCTGCCTGTTTTATATTCTCAGTCCATATGCTTGTAGAACACAAGTCCAGGCATGTCTGTGTGACATTGCTGAGTCTCTTCAAGCAAGGATGACCAATTCCCCTGATGGGGCTTCATGCAGGTGAGTCATTGCATTGTAGCTCCCTTGCTGGACAATGGCTATTGATGGGCTATTTGACACCCTGTCCAGGTGTTGGTTACTTTCCTTGCTGTTGCCTCTGGGGAGCGAATATCTGGCTGATTCCCCAACTGACAGCATGCTTTAGTGACCACCATACAACGCAATTCCCATTGCTTCATATGCATTAATAATACACACATATGGATTGAGAAATGACTTTCAGCAGATCATAACCTTTCCCCTGATACCTTACAAGGCATGCTTTATAGGAGAGATCACAATTATATGAAAATGAAGACTATATGGGTTACAGTACGTTCCTCCAAGGTACAGAATGTCACAACATCTTGAGGAGGAGACCTTGCTGACTGCTAAAAGCGTGTTTGCTGCTGACTCACTCTACCAGTTTACACAGTGAGATAATGGCTAAGTTGTCGTCTGTACCTATAAAAGGACAGGAAACACACTACATTTTTAACTCATGAGAGACCTCATTCCATTTTCACTCAAACCATCGTAATGTCACTGACTTCAGAGAAGCTACTTCTAATTTACATCAGCGGAAATGAAAGCAGAATCAGACTTACGGAGACCGATTGATAGGATGGGATTTAACATCCACAGCTGCCTCTGTAGAATAGGCAAATAAATAATATTTCTACACAGTTCCCACTACACAGACCATCTTTCCTGCCATGCAAGCCTGAGGCTGAGCCCTCTTCCAGCTACCAGACTTGTGACAGTGGCAGCCAAAGGGAGCAAGCACTAAATATGAGGGTAGCCTGACACAATTAGAAATGACGACGATATCCTGGATGTCTCCAATTCTGCAACTTCCTTCCCCAAGAGAACCACTGTGATTGCATTTTCATTAAATTAATGTTTTGTGTTTCCATCTATGCATTTGGCTAGTGTGGGCTGGTACAGCCTGAAAAATGAGCTTCAGGTTTCATACAAAGTGACTAGGTGACCAGTTCTGAACATTGAATGTAGGTTCTTTCAGCAAGGCTGCCTGGTTGGCACAGTCAAAGAAGGTATTTCTACCTCTGCCTCCCCATCCCTTTTCCACATGGTCCAGGAGCTGCTACACAACAGAAGGACAAGCAAAGAAATTGAATTAGGTTATGTGTAGGGCACTGCTGAATTTACAGCTATGAAAAACTCATCCTGGAGTGTGAAATCTGGTCTCCCCCTGTGAAATCTAGTCTTTTGTGTGCTTTTACCCTGTACTATACAGATATCACGGGGGAGACCAGCATTTCTCAAATTGAGGGTCCTGACCCAAAAGGGAGTTGTGGGTAGGTGGGTTACAAGGTTATTTTAAGGGATTTGCAATATTGCTCCTCTTACTTCTGCACTGCCTTCAGAGCTGGGCAGTCAGAGAGTGGCAGCTGCTGACTGAGCCCAGCTCTGCAGGTAGCAGCACAGAAGTAAGGGTGGCAATACCATACCATGACATCCTTTCTTCTGCACTGCTGCTGGCAACTCCTCTGCCTTCAGAGCTGGGCTCCTGGCCAGCAGCCATCGCTTTCCAGCTGCCCAGCTCTGAAGGCAGCAATGCTGCCAGCAGCAGTGCAGAAATAAAGGTAACAGTACTGCAACCCTCTCTACAATAAACTTGTGACCACACCCTACCACCCCGCCCCCCCCCACCAAAACCCCCTCCTTTTTGGGTCAGGATTCCTACAATTACAACACCGTGAAATTTCAGATTTAAATAGCTGAAATAATGAAATTATTTTTAAAAATCCCATGACTGTGAAATTGACCAAAATAGACTGTGAATTTGATAGGGCCCTAGCTATGTGTCGAGAGGTAACTGCTCTTGGCCTTTGCTCATTTTGAGGTCCAGCCAGCCTTGAGTTAGGGTACTCTGGAGAAGGGATATCTGAATCAACATGCTTTCTTTGTTAGACCAGTAACTAATCAGAGTTGGAAGATCAGCCCCTCTCTCTTTGAAAGGTTTAAAGTCATCTAGTGCTCATGAAAGATGTAAAATGTAGTGCTTGTAAAATGTGCAAAACTGATACACCTACAGACATGGATGCTGAGGTCATCAATTCTATTCCCATCACAGGCCATCAGTCTTTGATGGTAATAATACTGACCAAAAGGTGAAAGACCCATCCATTATCATTGCCTCAAGCCCGTAACGGGGATGTGGATGTATCACTTCAATGCTTTTATAACCGTTTCTGTACTATTTGATAATCTTTCTTTTAAAACAAAGCTTCCTAGTATCCCATCAGCCTGTTTGTCAGATGCTGCACACTGAACAGACATCTTCACTGAACTGTTCAGAACAATCCCTCAGGAACTCTTTTACTGAGAGGTGATAGCTAATTAGAATCCAACGGTGTGTATGAAAAATTGAAATGAATTCTGCCAATGTGCTTTGTCTAAACGACTTCTGTTGATTGTGCTCCTGCCTGGGCATGGTGTGAAAACAGAGACTTTGCTTCAATGAGGAAGAGCACCTTAGAAAGCGCCTCTCTCTCTTTTTCCTGGGGATCTGTCATGAATAAAACCAAGGTTATGGATTAAATGTCACCAACAACCTTTACTTGTTTCTTTGTAATTAATGGCCCCTTGAGTGACTCTTGAAATACAAGAAGTTAGCAAATGGCTTATAATAAAGACTATTATATCCTGTTTCATAATTTCAGTTTCACACTGAAAAATATCCTTCTGTAACCCAAACAAACAGAAAATAAAGTTCATTAATACACAGGACATTGCCACAAATTGTACAGAGATTGAATTTTGGTATCCCAGGAAGTCAGAATAATTTCCTAAAGTTTTCAAACCTCTGTGCCCAATATTAGTTTCCTAAATTCAGATTTGACATTTAAATAAGTGGCTTGATTTTCAAAGGTGCTGAGCACATGCAGCTACAACCAGCTTCACTGGGATTTATGGGTGCTCAGCACTTCTGAAAATGTTCTTTAGGTATCTAACTGTAGGATTTAGGAGCCTAATGTTAACCGCCCAGGTTTGAAAACACTGGCATAGTGTTAAAAGAGTTAGAGAAATACTGGGCCAAATTTTCAGAAGAACCATTAATTCTGATTCCCGACTTTAGGCACTTATTACGGAGCTGATTTTCACACGTTGAGCATCCTCAGTTCCCATCAGCTTAAACTGGAATTGTGGATACAGAACAATTCTGAAAGTCAGAGCCCTAATAGGGGACTAAAATTGGACAGCCATAACTGCAGCACTCAGTATTAGAGGGCTCCACTTTTGAAAACCGGGGCCACTGTGATTTCTATGTAGGATGACAGTAATAGCAATGATCATTTAAAAGTTCATATATGTTGAAAGAAACTAAAAGTATTTTTTCAAGCAATTCCACTGTGTTAGAACAGCTGCTGGTGCTCCTGGTCCTGAATTAAACAGATTCACTTCCCAAAGGATTTCTGGAGACCCAGCCTGCAGTGTATTATTTGGCTTTCTGTGGAGAGGATTATGGCAGAATAATTTAAAGCAATCTTCATTATCCATTCTATAGTATGGTGTTCAGAAGCAGATTATGGGTTTGTGGGGCCCTGGGCCAGAGCAAGTGGGGGCCCCTTCCCTCCCTGCCCCGCTTCCCCAGCATTCCTGATGGGGAATGGGGTCGGGGCACTGGGGCTTCCCCTCTTTATATAGGATATTAACACCCTACTCACTAATAATAGGTTTACCCTGAAAATGATCAATGTAACTTGAATATCAGTAAAAAAATTTTAATGGTAAGGACTAAGGTGACCACCCATATCTGTAGGATATTTCTTTCAATACATTTAAATAGCATGCATATAAAGGCTCTTGTTTATCCTAATACTCAATTCAGCCTACAGTAACATAATGCTGACTACCCAGAAGCATTAACTTCTCATATACAGGAAACAAATTAACCTAACAAAACCAAAAAAAACCCATTACATTACATGCCCTAAACTTTCCCCCCCCCCCAAACCTTATCAAATAAAGGATAATTTATGAAAACTATGGGACAAAACCTTATTTTGAAGGCACACTATCTCCACACTGTTTTATTCATGATACAAAATCACATATTTTAATCACAGCATATGATCCTTTGATTGGAAACAAATATTTATAGTTCAACTAATGCTTCTTAACAGCTCCTCCTTGGATAAGGGTGGTGGAACATTAGATGCCAATAAACGACATCCATTAAAGTACACCACAAGTGCTCATCATTTAGAAAGGACAGCCGAACAATGTGCATAATGAGATAATTTTAGCAAATTTATTTAGAGGCATGCAAGCCTGCATTAATGAGATTGCAGGAAGATTCTTCTCTTTCCTCCTCACTTCTCAGGTTAGTTAGGCAGCACAGATGGCACTTACATCAAACTGTTCCACTTTTAGTATTCTAAGTGTTAGATGTAGCCTGATAGACTGGTGTACTGAGTATCGATTAATCCCTTAGACTGCAGTGATCAATAGGAGTTGAGTCTTCTGAGCGGCTACAGCCTCAGAAAAATTATTACTATTATTATTAGAATGAGAGACCTGAGGAGAACATGAAAAACAGTTGCAATTTATCACAAGTCCTTTCATTAACAGATCTATTAAACAGACAAACAATCCCACAAACACTGGAACGGTGTGCAGCCCTCACTCACGTTTCTTCCTGGGAAACCCCAGAAGGGAACATTTACGTTGTGAAACTGCAGCAGGAAGCATCACATTGGAACACATCAAGGCACACTTTCATCAAGATGGAGTCACACACCCACCCACACACCCCACTCCAGAGGAGACAGGATCCTAGGCCATGAATTTGACCCTTGAAACAAAGCAAAGTTTGAGTCATAAGGAGACATAGAAAGACTTTGGATTATTGTTCACCTGAGGAGACAAGGAAAAACAGGGCCTTGGACTTTGTGGGGATTCTGGATAAGAGTTAGCCAACTACTGCCAGGAAAGGAACTTTGGGGAGGAAACAACCTAGAACAAAGACTGTAGCTTAAGTTAGGTTTTAGACGTTAGAAATTGTACTTTTGCTTTTGTTTGTTTATTTCTACCTTTATTCCTTCTACTTGGCATCACTTAACTTATGTCCTTTTGTTAATAAACTTGTTTTATTTTTACTATAAACCAAACTCAGTGCTGTACTTGAAGGGAAGGGTGTGTTTAACCCAGGTATCATAATAAGTTGGAATGTACTGACTCTTTAAAGGAACAACAAACTTAATATCTTCTGTGAATGTACAGTGATAGGGGATGTGCATTGCATAGGGACATCTCTGAGGAGCTCAGGGGCTGGAGTTCACTGATTGTTACCTGCTACTCAAGATTAAGGCTGGTAGATCTTGAGGAGTTTGCTGGTGAGGAAAACAGACTGGTGTCGCATGGAGCTGACAGTTTAATAGCCAGCAAAGCTCACTCTTGCTGAGGTAGAGAGGTAACATGGTGGTTCACAGCTCTGCATGTCCCCAGCAGCCTGTTAAAGGCATTAAGAAAGGATGTGCAAAGATTGAGAAACCCTTGACTGGTGAAGAACCTTGATAGACCTCAGGGACAGTCCAGTGATTTCAAGGTTAGTAGGTAGTTGAATATGGAGAAATGGCAAGAGATATGGAGCATTGGGTGCACCAGATCTTGAAGTGCTTCCTCTTCTGCAGATAAGTCCTTCATGTGGTAGGTCTCCTGCTATTTAATAGAACTGAATAGACTTGGGAAAGCTTTCTTTGTCTCAGCCTGAGAACCATTGAGGAGTCAGGCCCTTGGGTGCAAAGATAATAGGTTGGGGTAAGTTATGGATCCTGATTCCTGGGTCAAGAGGTCTGTCATTAGGGGAAGGTGCAAAGGTGTGTGCATCTCCAGATGGGTTGAGGGTCAGGAACCACATCTGTCTTGACCATGCCAGATCTATGAAAATTATAACTGCTTTTTCTTATTTCAGTTTGAGCAGGGCTTTGTGGATAAGTGGTGTTGGAGGGAAGGTGTATAAACAACCCTGGGGCCAAGGGGCAAGGAGTGTGTCTTCCAGGAAGTTTGAGCCCATGTCCTTTCCTCAAGAAGAAGTAGTCATGTTTCAAGTTGGAAGGCATGGCAAAGAGGTCAACCAGAGGATGACCCTGGGTAAGGTAGAGCTCTAGGAAAGACCACATCAGTCAGCTCCCAAACATGATTTCAACAGAAAATTCTGCTCAGTGAATCTGCAATGGTGCTTTGTGATCTTGGCAGATAAATATGCACCAGCTTCACAACCTCACTGATTCTTCACATAAGGATCCAGATTTTGCTCCTCAGTACTTTATATAGTCTGTGGTTGCTCAGTTCTCCAACATCACGGTGACCAGTGGGACCCCAGATGAGAGATAGGATGAGAGGCAGGCATAACGGACTGCTCAAAGTTCAAGGATGTTGAAGTGTAGTGAAAACTCTCAGAGTCCCTCTGCCTTCAATGGTGTGAGCTTGTGAGTGAGTATCCCACCCTAAAGGGGAGGAATCTGTGGTGATGTGTGTGGGAGATAGATGTGAGAAGGAGATTCCCATGCAGACTTTTTGAGGGTCCTTCCAATAACTGACTGAGTTGAGTACTATCTGAAGGACCGACCCCTCCCTGAACAGCTTCCACATACTGGGAATATAGACCTCCATGAGACAGGCTTGAAGACACAGACAGAGACACAGACAGTAATTGCATGTGGGTTATGAACATTTGAGCTGCCAATGTTCTCAGTGCAAATGACAAACCCTCGCTGTGTTTTGTGGGTTCTGCTGTAAGGTGGAGATCAGGGTGGATATCATGACGAACCTGTCTACAGGTAGGTAAGCTTTGGCTGCCACAGACTCTAGGGTGGCCCTGGTAAAGTCTGTGTGTTGCGCAGGCATCAAGGTCCATTTATCTGTGCTGAAGTGAAGGTCTAGGGAATGGAATAGAGCTAGGGCTTTCTTGGTGGCAGACTGGACTTCCAGGAAAAATTGACCACTTAGGGGCCAGTTGTCCAGATAGGGAAAATTGACTATTCCCAAACAGGTGAGCTGAAAGAAAGGAGGAGACCTTCCTGAAGATCTTCTGAACAGAAAATAGGGTGAAGGGCAGGACAAAGTACTAGTAATAATCAGTTCCCACGACAAACCTGGAGAAGTCCTGGTGCGCTGGGAGTTTGGCTACAGGAAAGGAGGAATCCTAAAGGCTGAGGGTGACAAACTGGTACCTGGGATCTAATGATGGAATGAGTGTTGCTAGGGTGACCATCCTGAAGTGCTGTGTATCAATAAAAGTATTTAGAGATTGGAAGTCTAGAATCAGTTTTTATCCTCCTGTTTTCTTCCAGACCAGAAAGTACCTGGAGCAGAAACCCTTTCTAATACATTCCAGAGGAAAGAGTTTGATTGCCCCCACCTGCAGGAAGGACTCTACTTCCTGCTTTAGGAGCCCCGCATGAGAAGTATCTCTGAATAGGGACAAGAGGGGAAGGGGGAACGGTGCTCAATTGAATGGAATAGCCCACTGAGATTGCTTCCAGTACCCAGTTGTCTGAGGTGATACATCTTAAGAAGGGAGGAAATGGGCAATTTGGTCTCTAAAAGGGTGGGGGAATGGATGGACGTTGCAGCTGAAGATCTAATGAGAGAGTCTGTGGGCCTCTATCAAGGTGTCAAAATGGTCGTTTAGATGAGGTAGCCATCTGAGAGGTGACAGTGAAGGATGGGCCTTGCGTGGTCTAAACCTTTGTCTGGATGCCTCAATGGTTCTTCTGGGTGCCTGATAGTACAAGATGGGTGCTGGAAGGACTGCAAAAGTGTTGGGGGAGAAGCAACCAGACATCTCAAAAACCTACTGAAACATGAGGCTTTTTTTACTGTATTCAAACCATTTATGAAGATTGCTATACTGGATAGTAATTAAAAAGAAAGTGAAGGAATGACAGGCAGTCACAATGCAATCAATCAAACAACTTTGCAGGATCTGTTTTCTTTTTAATTATTACTGTATAACGTAACACTTAACGGAGAATACTAAAATACCTGAATGCTGGTCACTGCATTCATACCTCCTTGGAAACATAACCTACATGAGAAAACATTCCAAAATATACCTGTATGAGATTAGGATATCAAAATAGGCTATATTGCTTTGCAATGTCATTTATTTTGCTTATTACTACTACTAGTAGCAGTAGTAGTAGTATTAAAAGCAACTTAAATTAACATGAAAGTCTGGGAGTTCCATTGTTTCATCACTGTAGAATTCAGTCTTTTCAGAAGGTGAGGTAATTCTCCATAACTTCAACAGTCAATAACTTGTATTTGCAGAACTATATACAATTAACAAATGGTTAACATTTTGTCTTCTTTAGTGTCCTACATGAAGAAATACTAATTAATCCTACTTGCCATGAAGTCTTTCCTGGCAACATTAAATTCACAAAATTACCTGCCAACATCTAGCTGATCCAAAGAAGCCATAATGTCCTTGTGTTTGTCGAGAAAAAATACAGAGTTAATTCTTTCTTGTGACTTTGTAAATCGAGGTAAATTTTGATTCTTTGCATTGTGAAAAAACTTCGTTCTGCAATTACTTTGGATATAGAAACTGTCAAATAGAGGTGAATGAGTTAGTCCACTTCAGAAAAGCGTTGGCGTGCCCTCTCATTAGCTCCAAGTATTTCCACAATGGTAGATAATTTCAGCACTTTGTTTTCAGCAAATCCTTCAGCATCATCAAATGAACATGTAGGCAGTCAAAATCAAAGTAATCTGCATATAAAATACAGATTTCATTCAGAACTTCAAAGATATCGCCATTGGCAGCTGAAATCACAAGATTCTCAATTTGGTAAAGTACTTTCAGAGTTTTCTGATTAAACTTCCAATCCAGCTCCCATGTTACAATGTCAAGCAGTTGAATGAACTGTTCATGAATTTTTCTTCAGGAGTACTAAATACATATGGTGCATTTCCGTCATCCATGGTGTCAAGTGTTGGGGGTAGCCGTGTTAATCTGTATCCACAAAAACAACAAGGAGTCCAGTGGCACCTTAAAGACTAACAGATTTATTTGGGCATAAGCTTTTGTGGGTAAAAAACCCACTTCTTCAGATGCAGGGAGTGAAAATTACAGATGTAGACCTTATATAATGACACATGAAGAGAAGGGAGCTTCCGAAGCTCCTGTATAAAGTTCAGCAAAGTGTGCCTCTGATTGTAAACTATTTAAGCGTTCACAAAGGGTGGCAATCAAAGACAGGGCACTCATCAGTTATGCTCTTTGACAGCAGTACTCCAGCTGCTTCCTCGCAATCGGAAAATACACTAAAGCAAGCTTTCAGTCCAATGCATATATCAAATTTTTCCATGAGCTAAATCAGTCCTGGTTTTTTTTCCTCATTTCTTTTCTTTGGTTCCTCGACCTTCAATGACAACAGTATGCAGTGTGTTTGCTTGATAATTGATGAGCACTAATTTGATAGCGGGTGTTCATGCTGTCCACTTAATTTGAGACAAAGATTTTAATGCCTTAGGGCTATCTAATAGGAATGCAGCTTGCATGATTTGAAATATGGCTAGCCTTTTTGCAAAGGCATGGATTATGTTGTGGACTTAATGAACTGCTCATTGTGTGCTTCTAACCATTAGACAACTCTTTGTTGCATCTTGCAAAATAAGGTTGAGGCTATAATTTAAACAATGAATTGACAAAGCTTTTCGGTTTTATTTCTTCAGTGGTTGTCACCACATTAGAAGTCTTTCCTTGAAGTACATTTTTACCATTGTAAATCTGTCTGTGGATGTTTTTGAGGTCTCATCCCAGTCACAGCAATACATCTATAATTATATTCAATAGAGATATTACATCCATCATTGGGCAACCATACAGCCCAACAAACTCTTCTGCAACCTCAATTATTATTAGCTGACCACAAAGCAACCACAAGTAGTTCATGACCACTCACATCCCTGGTTTCAAGAATAACAAAAGAAAATATAGACAAAGTCAAGCAGTCAGAAATAAGTTTAAAAAATGCCTGACAGTACACTTCTGTAATTTGTGCATTGATAATGCTGCGCAAAGTCTACCAGCACTTCTTTTTCAACCATTGCTTAATTTCTTTGTCAAGTTGGTTGTTTGTTGAAACAATATCAAAGAGCTTCTGAAAATTGCTTTCACCATCCGAATGCCCCCTTATCGCCAGTCCTTACCTCATAAAATACTGGATGCACTTGAGTTGCTCCAAAAAATAACTGTGATTTGTATTTTGCTTGACTTCTTTATTGCATGGTAGTTGAACATCTTCATTCACTTGGCTGGAGTAAGTGTGCATTTTAGAAACACAGTCCCTGTGGTAATTCAATTTCTCATGTACATCAAGTTTTCCAGGACAGTCCTTCCAATTATTTGAGCCAATCAAAACAAATGTAAATGAGGAGATGATACAAAAACTAAGTTTCTGAACTGTGGCAAATCAATATGCTTTCTTTCATGTTTTACTGAGCACAAGCCACAATCTATTTTTAACCCAGTCAAAATTGAAAAAGCTCCCTCTTGCATTGACACCAGATCCATATTCTTGAATGTTTTCTTTTGAAATAGGTAATCTGTGTGTTGCAACATGGTAGATCACAATTCAGAGCTAGCCCAGGCAATACCCAGTATTTTTTTGACCAGTGTAGTTGAAGGCAACTGGTCCCCAGAGTTCATCTGAATTTCAGCACATTATTCTCTTCAGTAAGTACTGTCAGGAACAGCAAGGATGGCGGCTGCTGGATTTCAGAGCAACTGTCACTGGAGGGCCTCTCTTTGGGTCTGACTCCCTTTTCATTTTATTCTCTACTTGAATGCTCATTGAATGTGGCAAGTGCCTTGAAAAAGGTTCTGAGACCCATGCCTGTTGTATAGTGTTTATATTACACACACTTTTAAAAATTGTGCTGTTACTATTGAAACTATTTTACAACACAGTTATGTGCAACAGATCAAGTAAGGACAACCCAATGGACAAATGGTAAAAAAAAAAAAATGCTGTGAGACAAATTAAATATGAAATACAGCTTTAAGCCAGCCCTCAAAGAAACCTGAAAAAGCAGGGGAGTGAGAAACTCTGGAGAGAAGCGATGGGCGTGGGCCAGATGGAGGTGGTGATGATGGTGAGGTCACTTCTGCTCTGCTTAGTGGGTATGCAGTTGCTTTCTGCTTCAACAAAAAAAACAGAGATGAAGCTTTCCCATCCAAAGAGAGAAACTTGCAGTGTGTTTTGTTCAGTAACATCCCATACATATTCATCTATTGCACATTCAATAGTTGCTGGCTAGCTAGGAACTTGGAAGACAAAAATGAAGACAGAATTCTGAAACAATCTTAGGCTTGCTCAGAGGGTGATAGCTGTTAAGATTTTTTTACAGTTTAAAAAAAAGAGAGAGAGAATGAGGAAATCCACTCAGACGCAAAAGGAGCTTAGCCAGTTTGCTCAGCATTAAATTTAGATTCCAGAGACATGAAGGGCAGCCAGAAACTCATGAAGCTTTGTGATGGCAACCAGATGTAGCCTTAGGGGAAATATTTTGAACACTCATATAGATAACAAGAAAATTACTTGGAAAAAAATCAATGCTGAATAAGATATGGAGGTTTGTGCTTTGGCCATGGGCCAGATCAGGAAGTTTTTACTCAAACTATCACTTGAAAGTGTCAAGTATCAGAGGGGTAGCCGTGTTAGTCTGGATCTGTAAAAAGCGTCTGACGAAGTGGGTATTCACCCACGAAAGCTTATTCTCCAATGCGTCTGTTAGTCTATAAGGTGCCACAGGACTCTTTGTTACTTGAAAGTGTATGGGTGTTTTGCTTGAGCAAGGAATGAGTAAAAACCAACTAAGAACCTTAGACTTTGACCCATAAATTTTAATACGTGGCTGATAGAAGTGATAATGATAGTGGTAAAATGGAATAGCATGTGTCCCTTCAAAAGTAAGCACCAAGGGAGACTCTGGAGAATAAGGAGGACTGGTCTAGAAGTCTAGGCCACAAAGTTGGGACAATTAGATGGCGGGAAATGCCCTAAAAAGTATATTTGGTTTCTTAAATGACTCTCTATAAAGTTTCAGAGATACGGTATATAAGGGTCCCTCCTATTAAAGTTTGTCCCCAAAGACCAATTCATTTTATCCCAAAGCTTGCATCTTGTTACTGTCAAGGATAAATGTCATGAAGCAACATTCTGATATGGGAATATGTTAGCCTGCACAGATATTTGGGGGATTTTTAAAATCCGACAGACCTAGGTTATAGGATGCAGACCAGCCCCATCAAATACAAATAATCAAAACGTGAATGGCTGTTAGCACTAGATATAGAAGAGAGCAAGGATTTAAGTAAAGGTTAAACAGATTTAAGTGCAGCTATATCTGCACCTATATTAAGTGTTTGCCCTGATCTAGTTAGATTGGTTTAAAGTCAGTTTAGTTAAACTGGAGCAACTTTTCTAATATAGGCTATGCCTTAATCTATACCATTCCAGGGTACAGCTGAACAGCAGAAAAAGGACCTGTGGCAGCAAGTCTGAGCCCAAGTCAATTGTCTCAGGCTCGCAGGGCTAACAATAGCAATACAGATATTTGGGCTTGGGCTGGAGCCTGGGATCTAAAACCCAGTGAGCCTGAATGTCTCCCCTGCCTTTTTTAGTTGTGCAGTGTAAGCAACACAAGCCCAAGTCAGTTGACCCAGGCTCTGAGACTTGCTTCGGCAGTGTGTGTGTGTGTGTGTGTGTGTGTGTGTGTGTGTGTGTGTGTGTGTGTGTGTGTGTGTGTGTGTGTGTGTGTATCCCAAGGGTCTAAGCCTACACTCTGTGTGAAAGTAGCCCCATTAAAGTCAGTGGTGAAAATCTGGCCCCACTGACTTCACTGGGGCCAGGATTTCACCCAATGTAAATAAGGGAACAGGATCATGCACCGATTTGTGGGTGCATTGTGGGTCAGTGATTGAGAATAGTGAAGTCAGGACTCATGGATCAGAGCCAAGGGTCAGAACTGGATACAGGAACCAAATCGGGGCAGGGCTGGAGCAGACTGGAACAGGACTGAAGCAAGTCTGGGAAAAAGGCAGTCACAGGAGTGAATAAGGAAGTATTATTTATCCCGTCACATAATAACACATGACCCAGGGAGCACCCAATGAAATTACTAGGCAGCAGTTTAAAACAAACAAAAGGAAGTACTTCTTCACACAGCACCATGGGCAGCATGAGAGCTGCCTGTTTGGGGAAGCCAGTCCCTGGCCCTGCCCCCCGTCTTCCCCCTGCTGGAGCCCTGAGCTTCCTTGTGGCTCCCGTCCTAGAGCACCAGGCTTCATGGCCCCAGTGCCTGGAGTGCCAGGGACCGCCTCAGTGCTGGGCAGCCCTAGCTGCCCTGAGTCCTGGCCACAGGAAGCCCACCTGCTTCTGGGAAGAGGAGCAGCCTGCCTTGGCTGGGGTCAACGAGGAAGCGGCAAGCTGGAGGTGGCCTTGGGGGAGAGCATGGGCCACACCGGGCTATTTGGGGAGGCTTAGCCTCCCGTGGCCTGTGATTAGGGTGACCAGGCAGCAAGTGTGAAAAATTGGAACAGGGGGGTGGGGTATAATAGGAGCCTATATAAGAAAAAGACCCAAAATTCGGGACTTTCACTATAAAATCGGGACATCCGGTCACCCTACCGGCAATACTTGCGGTCATGCACAACACACAGCCAGGGATGCAACCCCCTATGTTCTTGGTGTCCCTAAAACTCTGACTGTTAGAATTGGGGCCTGGATGACAAGGGATGGATCACTCAATAATTGCCTGTTCTGATCATTCCCTCTGAAGCTTCTAACATCAGCCACTGTTGGAAGACAAGCTAGATGGACCATTAGTCTGACACAGTCTGGCCATTCTTATGTTCTGATGTTAGCTTTCAGTCTACTCATAGATTTGGAATTTGTGAGGCACTATGAATTCATAAGTGATTTGAGTTCCATTTGGAAGACTTTACTTTCCATTTTATCTTTAAAATACTTCATTTATCTTTCAGTGACAGGCCAAGGTTTTATAGACCTTCCAGCTGTTTAGACATTTTGTTCTTTTTTTTTTTTTAAACTCTCCTAGATCAGGGTTTCTCCACCTTTTTGATACCAGGGACTGGCTTGCTGCCTTCCTAAACTGTGTCAGGGAGACCTCAGGGACTGGTGCTGGTCCACAGACTGGTCGTTGAGAAACAGATGCTTAGATCACACATTTTTCTGTTTGTCGTCATATTTTCCTGCAAGAATCCCTGATTACTCAGATTTCTGCCAAAGAATATCAATGTTATTTAATGATTATTATGAGCTTATACTTTTAAAATATGAAATAACCCTTTGCTTCATTCTCCCTTAACCCACCCAAAGCCTGTCACTTAACTCACTTCTCTCATTCTCCTCCACTGAAAACACCAACATTATCTTTCCTGTGAATAACACATCTGCCCTCTTGACCCATTAAAATCTCAATTGTCACCTCCTATCTTCCTACAACTTCTTGTCACATTGCCCTTTCTGTTCAGACTGTTAACAAGGATGCCACTTAGTGCCAATAGTTGTGAAGGTTTTTGTTATTTGGACACCTATCTATTACCACCTGGACTCAGCCCACGTAGGTCACAGTACAGATGATTTGAGCCAGTGCCCAGAGGTAAAAGACACCATCTCGCATTAGTGAGCCTTTCAATCATTTACTCCCTTTCTTAGTTATGCAACTTGCCCACATTCCTTGCGTGTCCTTGAAATCATTTTGTGAATAAATATTGAGGGATTATTGTCACAAAAATGTTTATTGCATCCTAATGAGTGATAATGCTCTCCAAAACTGTATAACAGAATGAGCATCTTACAAGGCAAGTATCAGGCCAAATGTTTAATATCTGGAATTAATGGTATAGAGAAGCTAGATCTAGAGCTTCTCTTCTTCTTATCTCATAACATAAAAAAGCAAGGGGACAGATAATGAAACTGGCAGGTTTCGAATTCAGAACTGATAAAAGGAAGTGTTTGTTTGTCTTTTTTCACAGCATGCATAATTAGACTGTGGAACTCTTAAGAATGTAAGAACAAAAGAAAGGCCATACTGGGTCAGACTAATGGTCCATCTAGCCCAGTATCCTGTATTCCAGCAATGGCCAGTGCCAGATGCTTCAGAGGGAATGAACAGGACAGGGCAATTATCCATTCCCTGTCATCCAGTCCCAGCTTTTGGCAGTCAGACGTTTAGGGACAGCCAGAGAATGGGGTTGGCTAATATCCATTGATCCTCCGTGAATTTATCTAATTCATTTTTGAACCCAGTTATGCTTTTGGCCTTCACAACATCCCCTGGCAATGAGTTCCACAGGTTGACTGTGTGTTGTGTGAAGAAGTACTTCCTTTTGCTTGTTTTAAACCTGCTGCCTATTAATTGCATCGGCTGCCCCCCGATTCATGTGTTATGTGAATTGGTAAATAATACTTCCTTATTCACTTTTTCCATACCGCTCATGATTCTATAGACCTCTGCCATATGCTGCCTCAGTTGTCGCCCTTCTAAGCTGAACAGTCCCAGGCTTTTTATTTTCTCCTCATATGGAAGCTGTTCAATATCCCTAATCATTTTTGTTTCCCTTCTCTACATTTTCCAATTTTCTAATGGAACTTTTTTGAGATGGGGCAACTAGAATACTGTGTGCAGTTCAAGGTGTGGGCGTACCATGGATTGATATAGTGACATCATGATATTTACTATCTTATCTATCTCTTTCCTAATGGTTCCTAACATTGTTACCATTGTGTCTATGGTACAGTTTGATTCATTTAAGATTCTGACTGTATTTGACTCTGTGCTTTCTTTCACATATAGTGCCACATTCCCACCAGCACTAACTACTATGTCATTCCTATATATTTTGTACCCTGGTATTACTGTGTCCCATTATCACTGTTCCGCCAAGTTCCATGATGCCTATTATATCAATATCCTCATTTAATACCAAGCTAGAAACCCAGAGAAGAAGTAAAGATTGTGGCGTTTGAAACAGTGATGAACAACAAAGAGATAATGTCTGTATGTAATAGAGTGGCAATGTGCAGGTGGAAATGAGCAAGAAGACAACAAGATGGATTCTGGCTCAGGTTTTCTAAGTAAATTAAACTTTTAGGGTATGTCTACACGGCAGCTGGGAGGTGTGATTCCCAAAGTGGACAGACGCACACGGATCAAGCTACTGTGCTAAAGATAGCAGAGTAGCACAGGCAGTGGTTTGGCCTAGCTGCCCAAGTACAATCTTGCATACTTGGGGGACTTGCAATTTCTAGGCACCAGCTTGAGCCGAGCTAGCACATGTACATCTACTGGCACTGGGAATTGCACCTCCCAGCGGTTGTGTAGGCATGCCATTGGATAGTTTTACTTTTAAAACTCACTAGGGCAAAAGTTTACCCTTTTGTATATAGATTTGCCTACATTGTGCCTCTATTGCTGGTCCATAGGCCATGTCTGCAGTATCAAGGACAAGCATGTTAGCACCTGTCTAGCAAGAATTTTGTTTAAACACAGTGTGCAAGAGGAATGACAACAAGTTTGCCATACTCAATGTAGACAAGACCTAAAGGCTTGTTGACAGAAATACAAAGCCAGAACGTTGATTAAAGAAAATGGAAAAGCCACAGAGTTTAAAATATAAGTCACTAGAAAGTTGTTAAAACAGCAAAGCAGCAAAGCTAGGTCCTTTGAGAGCAGTGTTTAATAATTAGGTCAATATTGTATTTTAAAACTGTTCTGTGACCTAAGCATTTGCTCTAAAATGGGAAAAGTCAGGAACAGGTTGAAAATCAATTGCTAAGTTGTTTAGGAAACCATCCTGGATAACATGAATCAATTTTCACCATTGTAATTACCAATCTGCCACTGAAACTGATCTAACAAATTGGCTATTAATTTTAAAAGTTGTTGAATCCTGATTATAAGATTAACAAGAGTCTTGGGAGATGGAAGTTAATGGAATGTCTCAGAATAGCTGTTCAATGGAGAAATCAGCAACATATAAAAGTTTTCTGTGTGCTGAGGAGATACATGTTTTATGCATTACAAATTCACCATGTTAGTGAGAAAATCATGTTTTCCTTTCTGACCAGGGGCGGCTCTAGACATTTCGCTGCCCCAAGCACGGCATCATGCTGCGGGGGGCGCTCTGCCGCTCGCCGGTCCCGCGGCTCTGGTGGACCTCCCGCAGGCATGCCTGCGGAGGGTCCGCTGGTCCCACGGCTCCACTGTGCTTTGCCTGCGGGAGGTCCACCAAAGCCACGGGAACAGCGGATCCTCCGCAGGCATGCCGCCGAAGGCAGCCTGCCTGCAGCCCTCCTGGCTACCAGCAGAGCGCCCACTGTGGCATGCCACCCCAAGCACACGCTTGGCGTGCTGGGGCCTGGAGCCACCCCTGTCTCAGACCCCAGTTCAGCAAAGTGAATAAGGACATGTTTATAGTTAAAGCACATGCTAAAATTCCACATGCTTTTCTGAATCGAAAGCTATAGAATCTGACAGGCAGGATCTGACAAAATGCCTTCAGATGAATGTTAGTCATTAGCTGCATCCTGAATTTAACTGTTTTAAATTTGAACTACAGAATAGATGAGGAGGCTCGTGTAGTGCCACTTAAGAACCACTGTAACTGACTTAAGCAAGAAGAAAAGATTCATTCTCAGTTGCACACAGGAGAAGCATATCAGCACATCAGAGATCTTGGATTTAGGTTACTGCCCTATTTTTACTGACTGCATTGCTGCTTCTTTTCTTTTTTGCGGGTTAAATGTTTTACTGTTTTAAAAAGGAGGTCATGTGAAAAATAAAGCGTGTGGGGGATGGCGAATGTTTATTTCTCATGTAAGCATCCTGGATTGAGGAGGGTGAGATGCATCTTGAGCTATTTGGATACAACTCTCTAATCAGATTCACCCTGCTCATTGTAGTGGACTGAACTGGTAGAGAAGCTTAGCACCGGGAGGCCATTTGTGATGTTCAGTGACCACTCAGTGCTTATGTTGCTTGCTAATTATATGCTGCGTCTGGTTGTGCATAACAACAAGAGCTTGACAGCACCCCATCCAGACTCTCTGTCTGAAGATCTCAGCCCTTAAAAGCACCAACCCCCAATACCACATGCCATCTGGCTAGGTTCAGACAAACATGTAAGTAGTGCACTTGCTTTGGATTGACGAGTGCTAGTTCTCCAATGTATAGCGCCTGTCATAAACAGATGGTTAAGGGTTAATGTCTCTTTTACCTGTAAAGGGTTAAGAAGCTCAGTGAACCTGGCTAACACCTGACCAGAGGACCAAGATACTTTCAAATCTTGGTGGAGGGAAGTCTTTGTTTGTGCTGTTTCTTTTGTTGTTTGTTCGCTCTTGGGGCTAAGAGGGGCCAGACATGCAACCAGGTTTCTCCAATCTTTCTGAAACAGTCTTTCATGTTCAAAATAGTAAGTACTAGCTAGAAAAGGTGGATTAGACTTATGTTTCTTTTCTTAACTTGTGAATGTGTATTTTGCTGGAAGGAGTTTTACCTGTTTGCTGTAACTTGTATCTCAGGCTAAGGGGCAGGAAGTCCCTCTAGTCTATATAAGCTGAAGACCCTGTAAACATTTTCCATCTTGATTTTACAGAGATAATTTTTACTTTTTTTCTTTCTTTAATTAAAAGCTTTCTTTTTTAAGAACCTGATTGATCTTTTTCCTTGTTTAAGACCCAAGGGGATTGGGTCTGAACTCACCAGGGGATTGGTGGGGGGAAAGGAGGTGGGGGGAAGGTTAATTCCTCTCTGTTTTAGGTCCAAGGAGTTTGGATCAGTGTAATCTCTCAGGGTAACCCAGGGAGGGGAAAGTCTGGGAGGGGAAAAGGAGGGGGAATGGTTTATTTCTCTTTGTTTAAAGACCTAAGGGGTATGGGTCTTGGGTTCTCCAGGGAAGATTTTGGGGGGACAGAGAGTGTACCAGACACTGGAATTTCTGGTTGGTGGCAGCGCTATCAGATCTAAGCTAGAAATTAAGCTTAAAAGGGTACATGCAGGTCCTCTCTTTCTGGACACTAAAGTTCAAAGTGGGAAAAATACTTTGACAGTGCCATTTTGTTTTCCAAGCAATTTTAATGCTCATGTGATATACTGGAGTGACTGAACACCCAAGACTCAGATCTCCCATACAGTGGGCACGGCCCAGACAAAATGTACTATCAGCATCTCCACACTGCATGACATAACATCTCAACGCTGATATGGAGAAAGCACCTATGAAGATGAGAGGGTAAAATTCAGTCTGCAGGCCCATGCCCATTCGCATCCTGTCCCCCATTAGGCGTTGCGTTAGTTTCAGTTGTAATACCATTGTGAGCAATAGATCAATGTATTTGGTTTGGATGGCTGTGCTGTGTTTGTTGTCATGTGGCTACTACTGCACTAAATTTCCTGTTTCTTTTTTTTAGTGCAGTTTAGATTCCCTTTCCACCTTTGTGGTGGGGGAGGCAGAAAAAAGTAAGGATAAGAGTGGAAAGTCTGCTCAAACAGAAGTGTTATTATTGATGTATTTTATTATTTAATTTTTAAAAATGACACTGTAGAAAGAATGGTAACGGTTATTATATTTTAAAATGTTATTTAAAAATTGATAAATATTTTACATAATTTAAAGTACAGATGCTTCAGGGCTGGGATCCAGCCTACTTTTTTGTTTTTACAGTGCGTAGCACATTGTGGGCACTATGGAAAACAAATACATAATTAACCATGATAATAAATGCTGTGCATTGGCTTGATGCAGTATTCTTGATTTTTCTTGATATCACACAGGGCCTGAAAGCCCAAAGTCAATGGGTGTCTTCCAACTGATTTCACGGGCCTTCAGAACAGGCCCACAGTCACTGAACTGCAAAATTCATTGAATTTCTGTAGGTCTCCTCATCATTAGTTGAAATCTGCAGTGAAATCTTTTCCTTAAAGGAATAATGGCTCATCAGCTCATAACTTTGGAACATATCGTGTGATGCAGATACTTATTATTATGGAGGAAGAGGAAGCCCAAAGTTCAATTTAACTAGCAAAACCATGGTCTGTTATTTAATGCTTTTCTGAGCAGAAAATATTAGCTGACTCTAGAGAAAATATTTTCTTTATCAAGCCTGTCTATACAATTAAAGATAATTAATGTCTAAAATACTAAGATTTACAAAAATGGCTATTTTCTCCCTGTGGACTATCTGAGTTGTATATTAGTGATTGGTTGTTGCCAAGAATATATCTTTTAGATCTCACTATTTACTCTAAACCAATTTCAATTTTTTCTGCCACTGTACATTTTTGTGCTGGGGTTTGATTTTACAGTCTCAGATCTGTTTTGGAAATGCCCAGTTCATCTCTTTTGGGGCCTACAAACCCTTACTCTGCCACATGACAATTTGTGAGAGTGGAGATTACTCAGCATCAAGCCCTTAGATAGTTTAAATCATCTTTTTTATTGGTGTTTGCAAGAACAACAACTTTACAATAACATGAATAAATTATAGAGGGGCTGAAATTAATGATGAATGGAAAATGTCTGAGATACTAAATTGCAGCTTAGAAAATCTGCTGTCAGCAAGGAAAATAAAGAAGAGAAACTCTGACAAATAAGAAGGGAGGAAAACCTTATTAAAGGACATATTGTTAAAAAGCTGATTTGTAAATTCCCGGAGAATGTGAACATACACAAAGTCATTCAGTATGAATGATATGCATGCTGGGGTACTAAGATTTAACTCAAGTCAACAGAAAGACTCCCATTAATGTCAAACGAGTTGAACTGGGCCCCAAGAGAATTAGCATACAAAATTACTGCACCACTGCCTTTAAATAAACACAACCCTGGATAACTCAGGGAGCGACAGAAGATTAGAGGAAAGCAAATGCAGCACTGGATTTTCAAAAACAGAAAGAGAGATTCTACGCCCATATGTCTAATGTCTATCCCTAATAAAATAATTGAACAAATAACGACGGAGAAACGACACCTCTAGATGCTCAATTTAACAACTTGGGGTGTGTCTGCCGTGGAGCTGAAAGGTGCAATTCTCAGCTCAGGCAGGCTCACCCGCAAGCTAGCTCGCTAAAAACAGAAGTGTAGCTGTGGCAGTGCAAGCAGTGGGAAGGGCTAGCTGTTCTGAGTACTTACCTGGAGTCTCAGACAGGATTGTACTTGGGGCAACTAGCTGCTCCTGCTGCCATGGTGAATACATTTCTATTTTTAGGGCACTAGCACAATGAGAGCAAGTGTGGGTATATCTACCCGAGCTGCGAATTACACCTCCCAGCACCACTTACCCACAGTCTCACAGGTGACAAACTTGGAGAGTATTTTGGATAATATAGAGTCAGAAGATTAGGAGGAGAAAGTGCCACTAAAGTCTGAGAGAAGGAACTGGAGTGAGCTAACAGTCTCCATTCGCCCATCAGGACTGGAAATAAAATGTTAAACAATACAGTGGGGGAATGGTAGGATAATTGTGCTCCCTGAAATAAGTGGAACAAATGACTCTTCCTTGCCATTGTTGCATGGCAGGTTCCAGCTGCATGATAGATCTGGCCAAAGCAAAATCTTAAGACCAGAAACACAGGCAAAATGGATAGAATTGGTTCTTACCAGGGAAATTTTGGAGGAAGAAAAGAGGAGCAATATAGAACTGACAGTTTGGAGCAATGGGGGTTATGCTGGGTTTAAGCTTCCTTTGTCCCCTTCCGGTCCTGGGCTGCTTCCTGGCACCCAGCATAATTTAGAAAGCCATGGGGACCTGTCTAAATGGATGACAGTTTTCCCAGGTTGTCTATGGGCTGCAACATTACCCAGAATGTCCACAGAGCTGTGTGCTTCAATTCTGCCCTGCCCTCCTTATTCCCAGCTTCTCTATGATGTACCTCCTATGCTAGCGCATGAGAAGGGGCCCTTGGAAGACACATTTGTGGCTGTCAAATATTCCTGCACCCAGGAAATCCTTCTCTGACACCATCCAAGGGTGAAATCTTGGTGTTAGGGTTCCCTCCCCACTCTGAACTCTGGGGTATAGATGTGGGGACCTGCTTAAAAGACTAGGCTTATTTCTCCAGCTTAGGTTAAAAACTCTCCCAAGACACACATCCTTCCTTGTCCTTGGATGAGTACTGCTGCCACCACCAAGTGATTAAAACAAACATTCAAAAAGGGCCACTTGGAGCCCTACCTCCCCCAAAATATCCCTCCAAGCCCCTACACCCCCTTTCCTGGGGAATCTTGAGAATAATAGCCTAACCAATTGGTTACAAAGTGAGCACAGATCAACCCTCCCTGGGTCCTTAGGACACTGAAAAACAATCAGGTTCTTAAAAGAAATTTATTTAAAAAAAGATAAAAGAATCACCTCTGTAAAATCAGGATGGAAGATAACTTTACAGGGTAACAAAAAGATTCAAAACACAGAGGATTTCCTCTCTAGGCAAAACTTTAAAGTTACAAAAGCAGAGATAATCCTCCCTGTTAGCACAGGGAAAATTCACAGGCTAAAACAAAAGATAATCTAATAAATTTCCTCCCTATTACTTACAGTTTGTAATCTTAGAGGGATTTAGTTCAGGTATGGCTTTGGGAGATGTATTTTCCTTGCCCTGATTCCTCGCTGACCCGGAGAGAAAACCACAAAGAGACAAAACAAAAACCTTCCCCCACAGATTTGAAAGTAGCTTCTCCTCTCATTGGTCCTATTGGTCAGGTGCCAACCAGGTTATTTTAGCTTCTTAACCCTCCACAGGTAAAGGAGGGATTTTATGTTACCCTTTGATGTATGTTTATGACACTTGGACTCACTGAAATCAGTGGCTAAATTTCCATTAACTTCAGTGGGGCTTGGCAGGGACTTCACCCTTAGAGGGGGAGTTCGAAAAGCACTTGGCATTGACCTAACTTTGCTCTCACTGAAATCAGGGAAGCATTCCCATGGACTTCAGTGAAATCAGACAGAAGCCAGTGCTGAGAGTTTTTGAAAACCTCAGCCATAAATCCCTAATTTCTATCCATTTGGAATGGTTTTGTAACAATGTTTTTCCTCTGCAAGTGGATGTTATCCTTTGTGAACCACAGACTTTAATTGTAACAAAACAAAAAATGTAATCTCCAAAACTCCCATATGTTGCTTGCCGAATTTTTTTTTTGCTAGATCAACAGACAACAGTAATAGTAGTAAAATTACAAAATTAGCAGCTGCAGGGAAAACAACTGATGTACTGTACTGACCTATTGTTTATTGAATTAGAGTAGTGTTTTATACTATATATAGCATAAAATATTATAGTATTTTATAGTGTCGTATAAAATCTTAATCTCAGCATGAATTGCTATGGCTATGAATGGGTCACATGGTTTGTAAACAAGGTGGAGCAGGGCCATCCTTAGCCATAGGCAGAATAGGCAGCTGCCTAGGGCACCACTAGGTCTGGGGGCAGCGCTCTGCCAGGAGCCCGGACAGACAGGAAGCAGTGGAGCATGTAAGAGCAGGGCTGTTGGGTCCTAGAGAGATGAATGCAGCACAGTCTGAGGGAGGGGATTGACTGCTGGGGTCTCTGGGAAGGGGTAGGGAAGGAACTCACCTGCTAGTGTGACTCCTTCCCCCAGCATGAGGTGAGGCAGGCTCAGCGGCTCTGGCAGTATCCTTTGTTGTCCTCCATAACATCTGTTCTTCTCCCCGCTGCCCCATGGAGCACCCCACCTTTCTCCCTCTCCCCACGGAGTACCCCTCTCTCCCTCCTCCCCTCCCTGGCTGCCTACTGAGGAATGAAAGTGAAAGTAACTCACTTCTTTGGCAGGCAGCCAGGATTGGAATGGTCGCATAGGACTGGGTTGGGGACAGCCAGATAGCATGTGCAAAAAATCAGGACAAGGGGTTGGTGTAGGGTGAGCAGATGTCCCACTTTTATAGGGTCTTTTTTGGGGTCTTTTTCTTATATAGGCTCCTGGTGCCTATATAAGACAAAGCCCCAAATATCTGGACTGGCCCTATAAAATCAGGATATCTGGATCTGGTCACCCTAGCTGGGGAGTGCATCTCTCCCCCAGGCGGAGCTGCACAGGGCAGGATGAGCTGCTGTGACTCCGTGGGTACCCTGTCCCTGAGATCAGATGCTGTGCTAACTTCACTATGGTCCGTTGGGCTGGCGGTGGTGCCTACTGGCATGTGATCAGACCTGAGGGTTTGCTGCTGCTGTTGCCACTCTGCATCCCAAGAGGTGGATTTTGGGGTCCTGCAGTTTTCCACCTATCTCCTCCTCTACTGCAACTGTTGGATCAGCAGGCTGGGGGGCTGAGCCAAGCGTGAAAGCAGTGCTGTGTTGCCATTTAGATAGTCATTTAACAAATTTGTTTGCCAAAAATGCTTGCTAACAATCCTGAATTCAATTTCAATTATCAAAAAAAATATCTTAGCCAAAAACAGAAAATTAAGTTGTTGACAATTATTTGTGACAAGTTTGGTATGGGGAAGGGAGTGGGCCCGTTTTCATCAGAGAAACAAAAATGTTGACTGACTTTCCTATAGCCCTGTTACTGCTAACTAGAGCCCTCCAACAATTGTAATATGCTCATCTCCTTACTAGTGTATAGAGCAGGGGTTCCCAAACTTTAACAGCCTGCGAACCCCTTTCACTAAATTGTGAAAAGTCATGAACCTCCTCCAAAAATGAATATTTTCAGGGATTTAAGTTAAAATTTCCTCAGTTTGATGGATGCCCCAACTGCCCGCCCCGCTCTTCCTGGGGCTCAGGCTGGGGTTCGGGCTGCCAGCTCCCCCGCTGATGGGGGCAGGGCTCAGGCTGCCAGCCCCACTCTTCCTGTTACTCAGGCTGCCAGCCCCGCACAGAGCACTGGGGTTCAGGCTGCCGGCTCCCTTGCTGACCACCAGGACTTGGGCTGCCAGCCCCAACTGCCCGGCCCCACTCTTCCTGGGGCTTGGGCTACCAGCCCTGCACGGAGCGCTGGGGTTTGGGCTGCCGGCTCCCGCGCTGACCACCAGAACTCAGGCTGCCAGCCCAAACTGTCCAGCCCTACTCTTCCTGGGGCTCGGGGTGTCTACCCTGCAACCGGGTCCCAACTGCTGTCTCCAGTGCCCGGGGTCCTCTGGCCGCCGTTAGTGAAATTTTTCTGGCGAATCCCCTATAAAGTTCTGCAAACTCCCAGGGGTTTGTGAACCCCAGTTTGGGAACCACTAGTATAGAGCAGGGGTCAGCAACCTACGGCACACGTGCCAAAGGTAGCATGCCAGCTGATTTTTGATGCTCTGGGATTCCGGCTGCTGCCGCATTGCCAGCCAAAGTCTCAGCCGCCGGCCCCACTCAGCACCCGCTGCTGGCCTGGGGAGCCCCAAGGAACCCCAGGCTGGCAGCAGGGTAAGCAGGCCGGCAGTTGAGACCCCAGCTGAGCCACTCAACCCACTGTCGGCCTTGGGTTCCATTCACTCAGCTGGCAGCGGGCTGAGCGGGACTAAATTCAACGAAATAGGAAAACAAGAGCAACTAATGACAAAGTGCAAGAACCTAGAGAGCCTCCTGAAGCACAGGGATAGTTTTGATTTAAATGGACTTGAACTGTATGAAGAATTGAGTACACTGTCATCAATGTTGCCACATGCAAAATCAATGATGGACATTGTACAGTTTATTCATACCAGCAAACTTGTTTATATATATTTTATATATTAACATGTACATTGCCACTCATATTCTACTGACAATTTCTGTAACAGTAGCATCAGGAGAACAGAGTTCCTCAAAACTAAAGCTCATTAAAAACTATCTCCTCTTTACAATGAGTCAGGAACACTTGACTGGTCTTGCTATTCTTGCAATCAAACAAGACATCACTTTGTCTTTGTCATACGATGACATTATTACTGATTTTGCAGCCAAAAAGCCAGAAAGATTGCTTTTAATTAAAAACTAATCCTTGTTTCAATACCTCTTCATATAAATTTCCAATACAATGGTGACAAATTTAAAAAATTATATTATTTGCATCATTCTGTCAAATCAGAATTTTTTCTATAGTGCTGCCTCTTTAGTGCTAGTTCATCAGCATTACAGTGTGCTTCATTAAGTTAAACTGGTTTTAATAACATGCATGTGGCAAGTTTTCCAATACTGTAAGCTTATGTTTGTGTTGCTCAGAGCAAGTCAGGCACAGGGGCACCAGTTTAATAATCCTACCTACGGCACCATAAATCCTAAGGATGGCCCTGAGGTGGAGTATAAATAAACGGTTACTATAAAGAGCAAAGAGTCAACTAGTGTGCCTAGGGAGGTGCTGCAGAGACCTCTGTTAACTTCTGTATTTAGTGCTTTCATTAATCCACGAGAATAGGGAATAAAGAGCACAGTCCCAGATGTACTAAATTGGAACCAATTGCAAACACCAATGACTACAGAGAAATTATAGAAATGGACCTAGAGAGATAAGAAACTGAGGAAGTAAGAAAGAAAATGGAATTCAGTTTGGAAATAGAGCAGCTGGAGTGCTCGAATTCAAATGGATAGGGTGAGAGGGAGGGGCGAGAAACAATATGAAACATCTATGCACAATGGGAGAAGCCTGGACAGGAGTAGCTTGTAGTACATTTACAAAGCAATGTGGCAGGGAAAAAATAGCCAAGGTATCATAGCATGAAATGTGAGATGTAAAAGTCTCTCGGTATGTGGCAATGGTACAATCACATCTGGAACACTTGGTTCATTTCTTAGGGTCATGCTACCTGAAAGATGCTGGTCCACTGGAGAGAGTTCAAAGAAAAGCAGTAAAAATAGTTAGGAGGATAGAGGGATTGATTTACAAGGAAAGAATAGAAAAGTTGAACATGTATAGCTAGACTAAGTGACAGCCAAAGCCAAGTGAACAAAGAAACACTTTTTAATGATCCAAAAAGGGAATTGTTTAGCAAATTCGAAGGAAGTGCAAATAAGAGTGAACAGATGAAATTAAGAAAGGAAAAATTCAGAGTGTCAGGAAAATTTTAGGTAGAATAGCAGCTTTAGGTCTGTATTAAAAACAGAAGATGAAGGCAGTGGACCGGGATTGAGTTATGTAATTTGAGTACCAAACAGTGGTGACATGGCTCAGTGCAAATGTATTACTGAACTCAGAAAATGCTTATTTGACTCCTGCCATTAATGACCGGATTAGCATTCAAGCAATAGAGGATAAAGAGTTAGTTGTTGTAGGTAAAATCTGGCTCATCCAGCTCCCTGATCCAGAGGAACCTTTTTCTAGGTCTTTATCAAATTCAGTTATATATTTCTGCAAAATGTTAAGCACCAAGAGCGTGATGCTGGACTGTCCCGCTCATTAGAGCAGGCAAGTATATGCAATGTACAATATGACACAGTACAACAATTTTTAATTCCCTGGGACAACTTCTTTGTAGCCATTGGTAAATGTATTCTGTTCTTCATTATACCTTTTACTAACACTCTGCAGGCTCTCTCTAACTGCACCTGCTGTGTTAATGATCGTATAATGTATAATGGCATATGTACTTTGGGAAATTAGGAGTATAATGCGGGCAGGAGAGCAATTGACTGGACATTTTAAATTACTAGCTTATACCTTTGCTACAAACAGAAAGTCAATATCACTGAGTGAAAACCCTGAATATTTTGTGAAGAAAAGCTTGCTTTCAATGATATTTAAAGAAGCAGTAAAAAGTAAGGAGAAATGAAAAAAAAGACTACGTGGCTTAAATGAAACACTTCCATAGCCAAAACAGTGATGCTGTTTGCAGGTAGACATTTTTCCTTTTAAAATGCTTTTAAACAGTTCAATTATACAGTAATGTTTTCATACAATGATCAAAGTAAGATTTAGTGACCTTTCAGTATGTTCTTTCTAGTGATAGGCCTGAATTAAAATCTCAAATCTGAGCACACCCAAATGTTGGGGAAGTTTGGATCTGATAGATTAGTTAGATAAATAGAGAAGGATAACATTAGATACGTGTGGAGGAGGGCACTGCAAGATGAAAAGTGTTCCAGCACTGTTACCATGTGCATAACATTATTATCTGTAAGGAAGGAAAGTGTATGCAAAAAGGGCAGAATGACTAACAGAAAAGGAGATGAATACAAAGGAACAAATGAGATATGAATGGAGTTTTTAAGAGGATACTGCAAGTGGAATTGTGCTGTAGAGAAGCCACTTGACCTAATGTTAGATTCCAAGACGAGGGCTAGAAATGGGGAAACAAAAATGGGAAACCACCAGGTGAAATTTGAGCCTGCGCAAAACCTTTCCATGAAGGAGGTTAATGAACTTGTGCAAGGCCCCCAATGAGAGCAGCAATTAAAGCAATTAACATTTTAACACTAAGTAAAAGGTAGTAGATTGAGAGGGCAATGCAATTTTGGGCTGGATACACAGAAGTATCATGGTATGCACAGTGACTGCCATTAAACTCCTCATAATTTTGCCTTTGCAAAGAGCTAGTGTGACTGTGGCAACATGAACACTGTAGGTCAGTGGTTCTCAACCAAGGGTACATGTATCCCTGGGGATACTTGGAGGTCTTCCAAGAGGTGTATTAAATCATCTAGGTATTTGCCTAGTTTTACAACAGGCTACAAAAAACCCTAGCAAAGTCAGTACAAACTAAAATTTCATACAGAAAATGACTCATGTATACTGCTCTATATACTATACACCAAAAATGGATTGATTTTATAATTATATGGTAACAATGAAAAAGTGAGCAATTTTTCAGTAATAGTGCGCTGTGACACCTTTGTATTTTTATGTCTGATTTTGTAAGCAAGTAGTTTTTATGTGAAGTGAAACTTGGGGGTACGCAAGACAGACTACTACAAGGGGTACAGTAGTCTAGAAAGGTTGAGAACCACTGCTGTAGGTTAATTACTTGGAAGGGTGTTTCAAAGATTGTAATGGTGGCCACTGTATGGCTCTTAAAGCGTCACATCTGGAAGTGTCCTTTCATTTAGCGGCAGTTTGCCAGAATGATGCTGTCAAACTGGGAGTGCCACCAAGATGAGCTACAAAATGGTCAGATGGGTTGATTTATGTGTAAAGGCAAAGAACTAAAGAGCCTCAGTTTTGTTGCAGGGAGAATGACAACCATATGCTTGACATTCGAAGAGTGTAAACACTCAGGGTGGAAGAAGAGCTCTTTGCATAGTACAGGAAGGAATAAGTGGGAGAAATGGAATGAAATTGAGAGACTATAGGCTGAATAGGTCCTGATGGCGAGATGCTATGTAAAAGTCCAAGAAGTGGCTGAACTTCCATCATTTAGGAGTCCTTAAATTTGACTGGGCAAGGCATTAGCGAGTGAACTGTAAGGAATATCCTGCAGTAAGAGGAAGCTGGGATGGATGAACTAAAGCACTCCTTGCAGCTGTAACTTTTATGGCTCTTTGTGGTCCATTAGACTATGACATTGAAGGGGAATGATGGAAGCCTCATCATGATAAACGTTTAGGTGCTGATATTTCTATGCATGCAGCTTTGCACACGCAAATACCAGGCCAGGCTTTTTCTATAATTGATGTGTGTGTGCGCGCGCAGGCATTAGCACTGGAAAAGTGCACACAGAAAGGTGCATGTGCAGAAATGGAGGCTGCTTACTAAAGTATAGAAAGCACTGAAGAATATTCAATTCTGACACCACAATATACTGTAGGGAAGTAACCTGTACTATTGGGGATGGCACCAATGATCTTCAACCATTTCTGTCTCTAACTTCTATAAAGGACTTTAAAAAAGCATTGCAAGCTATTGGCAAGTACAGCTATTGGATTTAAAAGCTGCTTTTTTGGCCAGTCATATCTCCATTTGTCAAAGCTGTAGAGAGGTAATAATCTAATCCATCTAGGTACTTATACAGCCTCCAGCACTGTAGTATCTGAGCACCAAAAATAGAAACAACAACAACAACAACAACCTCTTTCTTCTCTGCCAGCCTAGAGGAGAAATAGCTTGATTGGCTTATATATGTATGTGCTTATGTGTGCAACATATAAAGTGATTGAATGAGCTTGCATTTAGTTGTGAACACGGGAAGGCCTGTGGTCATTCCTCTCTCCAGTACGGAGTTCCATAGCTCTGTCCCTACGAGAATTCTGTCTCCTGTGCTAATGTCCCTCACACTGTTTTTCACAGTGCTGTGGATCCAGCAATGCACAGTTGAGCTGAGGGATCCTGGCTGGGGAGGAAGAGGCAAGCTCTCAGGGAGTGAGGGCCAGTTTCAAAAAAAAACCTTGAATATCAAGAAAGATCTTGAATTGGAGTCCATAATCAAATTGCCACAAGCCAAGAGGGGTTCCTGCTATGAATAAAACACCCAGGTGCTATGTGCTGACACACACTGGTTTCTGAAGTTATAAGGTGAAATCCTGGCCTCATTTAAGTCAAAGGGAATTTTGTCACTGAATTCAATGGAACTAGGATTTCTCCTATAGCATGTTGGACACAAGGGACACCATGTGCAAACTTGGGTGCCTAAACTTAGGCTTCTAAATAAAAATAACCTGAATTTCCTTAGCAGCGACCGTCGACTTATGATGTAGAGCAGCATGTTGGAACAATAGGCACTCCAGTACCTCTGTACATCAGGCCACTTTTAGAGAAGCATGAGACTGTGAATTTAGGAACCTAACTCTAAACAGCAGGTTTGGAAAGTACAGCCTTAGCTTCTGGCTAAGATATTGGTAAATTCTGTTCTGTATACTGCACAGCCCAAAGCTTTGGTCCTTTCTGACATTCATTATCACATAAAATCCTATACAGATGCTGATAGAAAACCAAAGTGGGAGTTGGCACACATAAAAATGCTTTAAAACCAAACAAGAAATCAACAGAGAGCTCATTTTTGGGAACCAGTCTCCACTGCTTCAGGGGACCGATTTAGCATCTGTGGCTCAAGAGATGCCGCTGCAGCAGGCTCAGCTGCATATAAATTTGCACCTGGAAGATACACTAATAAAGTAACAGTAAAATCAGATGCAAGTCCTCTTCAATAGTGCCTGGACTATTTACCATTGTACATTAAACATATTTACTGGTCCTCTGTAAATATACTCACAAAAGAGCTGAGTGCCTGGAAGTAAACTGTGGGTTTTAAAGCCAAGCTGCAGAGTGATCCTTGAAAAGGGCTTCACAAAGGGAACGTCAGGCGGGCTGGCTGCCTGATGCACCAGCAGCTGCTCCCGGTGTCTCTTGAAAATGATCTGTTGGTGTCAGAAAACAAAGCCGCTTGCAAATCCAGTATTATTCAAAATCTTTGTGGTCTGCAGAGAAACCAAGAAGCAGCTTCTCAGATTGAGTAGAAAGTTAAGTTCAGCTGAGCTCCAAGATACACTGGTCTTTCCAGGCACAGTGTGGTAGTATCTGTGGATGGAAAATGATGCCTTTCTTTTTAACTACTGACCTATATCCCTGCTGTACTGGCTTTGCTCTCTATCCACCTCGTAGATCTGCCAGTTCTTTTATATTTTTATACTCTCCTACAGTACAAATCTGAGAACTGACAAGCCTGACATATGGATAAGCTGCAAAGCCAGTAGTGCAAACTACAGAGTTCAAATGGGCACTATGTAAGGAGGTGTCAGCACAAAGAGTTTTGAAGTGTACATTATAATGGGATAATTCATGTTTGTGCCTCACAGAAGACACTGGTCTAACTCATGACAGGTTGAGCCTCACAACCCCAGCTCTACATAAAGGTATTCAGGCCACAAAGTTAAAATTACCCCATGTCTAAAACTGAGAAAAGATGTTAGCTCATCACAAATGCTGATAATCATGCAAAGAGCTCAGCAGCTGCACAATGGAGAAAAGACGCCAGATATATACCAAAGTCCTTGCCCAAGAGAGGTGAGATCTGAAAGGCTCAATGAAGGGGAAATACCAAACAAATGGTGGGAGGAATATTTGTGGTTAGGACACAAAATTGGGGCTCGGGAAATCTGGGTTCCATTCATGGCTCTGCCACAGGTTTCCTGTGTGACCTTGGGAAGGTCAACTAGTCTCTCTGTGCAAAGTGGGATTAACAGTACTTCCCTACTTCACAGGATGTTGGGAAGTTAATCCATTAATGATGCTATAGCATTTGGAGACCCTTGGAAAGAAGATAAGAAGAGCATATCATCTTCCTATCTGGAATGCTTCAGGAGCGGGATGGGCCTTGAAAGAACAAAGGGGCACTTAACACATGGGAACTGATCGGTTTTCCAGGTGTAGGAGGTGGCATGAAAGCTAGAGGGGAATTTACACTTGGGATTGCAATACAGCAAGAAATTGGGCACTCTAAACACACACATTCAAATAGTTGATCAAGTCTTGATTTTCTGCAAAATAAAATGACTACTCAAAATATTCATATAAATTATCTAGTTCAAAGTCACTCTTCAAATTAATTTGAATACGCTACAGCTATCTTTGCGTAATGCCTGGAAGCAAGGAAATGATTGCTAAAGCAGTAGTTTCGTGAATTAGCTGATAATGACAATAATCCACATTGGAAGCTCCTAATGTGATAATAAATAAGGGGGAAAGAGAAGCAGCAAAAACATTCTATTATTTATCCTTCAAGTGCTGCATATCAGTTATTAATGGATAATGCGTCAAAACTTACCCAATGCACTATTGACTTCAGTTCTCAATAAGGAAGGAGCTGAAACTTACTGAACATTCTTTCAGAAGGAACCCTCCCAGCGCTGTTATTATAAAAGTATAGCTCTTAATAATCATTCTACAGTCAGCTTCTGGAACAACCTGCCCACTCAATCTCTCTGTCTCTGTCAGGCAGGCTGCAAAAAACCTATTTTTATGTTTTCAAAAATGAGGTTCAAATCAATAACTAAACTTTGTGGCATCTAAATTATTTAATATAATGAGCCACGTTTTTAGAGGGACCCCATCTGGGGCCTGACAAAGAAAAAAATTGCAAATGCAAACAAGGTTCAGGTGACTAACTGGCTGGTTTGTGGGCACAGATAGCTAGCTAATGTCTGTGGTACACACTTACAAGAGATAGCATCGGCATTGATTGTAGGCATGCAATGAAAGGATATTGTTGCCCCTTTTCAACCCAGGTGGTTTGCCAAAGTTTGGGGAATGTTCCAGTTGGCAGTAGAAACTGACGATAGGTATTTCTTGGGTGCAATCTTGTTTATTTACAGGGACTGTACAAAGTCCTGTGTCTCTAAATGCAGAAGGAATCAAACAAGACCAAACAGCTCCTTTTGCTCCCAGCACAAAGAACACTCTTTCCAGCCTTCGCCTCGAACCAAAAACGTGCTATTTTTTTAAAAACTGGTTTTTAGCTAACAAGTTAGCATCTAAAAATCAGTCTAAATTTGCTCTCTCCATTAACTGCAACAGCAGACAGATTAGGAAGAACATCTTTACTGTAGTTGAGAAGTCTGTACTAGGTGGCCTCTCTGTTAAGGACTATTCTTGTTTCTTGAAGGCAACAACTATCACTTCTCTCACTAACGTGTAAATAACACTTGACATATGACTGTGCCATGTTACAAATTATAGTCTTAGCCAAATCCAAGTTGCCATCCTCCTTCATTTCAGTCCTGAATCAGATCAATGTCCCACAAATACAGGAAAAAGAGATGCCCGCTGAACAATCCCGTCTAACACCTGGAGGCTGTTGTGTTAATAGTTCTGAAGTTCTCCTCTTTCTAGTCTTAAAGGTTCCCAGTTGTCTAATATGGGTATCATCCATACTGTGGGGGCCTTATTAACCCTAGTGGTTATGAAACAGAATAGAAACGTGCTTCCATACCTCACACAATAATATGGTCATTGCTGACTAGCTACTTACGATTACAGATGTACAAATCTTACAGCAAAAACACATCGCTAGATCCATTATAGGTCCCACTGCAGTTGGGAACATTTATAGTTCAACATCTTGTACTGGGGAAGTGATCTGCTATTTAAAAGAGTTGCTTTATGCTACTTATATATTCAATTTGAATACATACTTGATGCTCCATCTCCATCTTCAAGAGCTATCTTCTGTGCTGGGCAATTTCTATGCCGTTGAATACTTTTCCTGTCTATTTTAACTTCCTTTGCTTGCTTACTGAATTTAAAAATGCAGAAGTGAAGGGAATGCAAAGAATAGAAACTTCCAAAAAAGATAATTGCACAGCAGTGATGACAAAAAGAACCAACTCTTAAAAATGTTATCAGTGCTCCATAAAATCAAGCTGACAGATTATTTTAGCTACCACACAAAATACTCGAGGTAGCTGGCTTGCAATTGTTTTTGGCACTTCTTCAGTAGTATACAGCTATGACTCAGGGTATGTCTACATCTACAATTTTGCAGCACTGGCTGTTACAGCTGTATTAGTACAGCTGTATAGGGCCAGCGCTGCAGAGTGGCCACACTTACAGCAACCAACGCTGTAAGTGGTGTTAGATGTGGCCACGCTGCAGCGCTGTTGCACACCGCGGGGAAGGAGACCTGCTTGGAGGGGGGGTCGGGGAACGCCAGAGCACACCGCGGGGAAGGAGACCTGCTTGGAGGGGGGGGTTGGGGAACGCCAGAGCACACCGCGGGGCTGGATACCTGCTTGGAGGTCAGTGGAGTTTGCTTGATTACCAGAGAGGCTTCCTCAGGTATGCTGGGATACCTGCTCATTCCACGGAGGTCAACAAAAAACGCTGGTGAGTGTCTACACCTGATGACCAGCGCTGGTGATCCAGCGCTGGATCCTCTACACCCGAGGCACGACCGGGTGTACGGCCAGCGCTGCAAACAGGGAGTTGCAGCGCTGGTAATGCCCTGCAGGTGTGTACACATCCTAAGTTGCAGCGCTGTAACCCCCTCACCAGCGCTGCAACTTTGTAGTGTAGACAAGGCCTCAGGTAAGTATTTGGGACCTACATCTGTTTTCTCAGGACAGCAACTCAAGTTACAACCAAAAGGGATGTTAGTTGAATGACCTTATATTGTCCAGCTAGTACAAAGTTGATTCATAAATGGATGCCACATTGGCATAGGCATAGTTTGACTTCTATACTTCGGAAGGTAGATCCAGTCAGGGGGCCATGCATGGGGGTAGGGAATGACAAATTCTGTGCCTGCCCAGAGGGGCGCCATTTCTGATTTGGGGTGGGGGCTGCAACTTTAACCATGATTCCAGAGGCTACTTAGACAACTGAAAACGCTAGTGATTTTGCAGATATATCTGACGGGAGCATTGTATCTAATTCCTATATCAAGAAAGAAAATTAAATACATATTAGACCCATTCAGCTCTTACACTAACATGTTTGACATCTTATGGCAAGTCACTTATGGGACACATTAAAACTGTAATGTATATTCTTGCTCTGATACTCTTACTAAAGTCAGAAGGGACCATCGTGATCATCTAGTCTGACCTGCACATTGCAGGCCACAGAACCTCTCCCACCCACTCATGAAATAGACCCATAACCTCTGGCTGAGTTACTGAAGTCCTCAAATTATGTATTTAAAGACTTCAAATTACAGAGAAACCACCATTTACACTAGTTTAAACCTGAAAATGCCCCGTGCCCCATGTTCTGCCAATCTGACTCAGGGGAAAATTCCTTCCTAACCCCAAATACAGAGCTCAGTTAGATCTTGAGCATGTGAGCAAGACTTGCTAGTCAGATACGTGGGAAAGAATTCTCTGTAGTAACTCAGAGCCCTCCCCATCTAGTGTCCTGTCTCCAGCCATTGGGGATGTTTGCTACTGGCAGTCGCTGATGGGGCACACACCATTGGAGGTAGTCCCATCATACTATCCCCTCCATAAACGTACCAAGATCAGTCTTGAAGCCAGTTAGGTGTTTTGCCCCCTCTGCTCCCCTTCAGAGGCTGCTCCAGAACTTCAATCCTCTGATGATTAGAAACCTTCATCTAATTTCAAGCCTAAATTTGTTCATGGCCAGTTTATATCTATTTGTTCTTCCATCCACATTGATGCTTACCTTAAATAACTCCTCTCCCTCCTTGGTATTTATCCCTCTGATATATTTATACAGAGCAATCCTATCTCCCCTCAGCCTTCCATTGGTTAGACTAAACAAGCCACGCTTTTGAAGCCTCCTCTCATAATGTAGCTTTTCTATTCCTTGGATCATCCTAGTAGCCCTTCTCTGTACCTGTTCCAGTTTGAATTCATCTTTCTTAAACAAGGGAGACAGGAACTGCACACAGTATTCCAGATGAGGTCTCTCCAGTGCCTTGTATAATGGTACTCTACTAACACTTCCCTCTCTCCACTAGAAATACCTCACTTTAAGCACCTCAGGACTACATTAGCCTTCTTACACCCGCATCACATTGATGACTCATAGTCATCCTCAGCTAAGTTCTTTCTCTGCCACCTTCACTTCCAACTGATAAGTCCCCACCTTATAGCAAAAAATTCTTGTTGTTAGTACCCAAAGGCATGACCTTGCACTTATTCTGGTCCTCCTTGGTACTGGCAATACCTCCCAACTTTGTGTCATCTGCAAATTTTATTAGCACATGTGATGCTATGTACCTCGGGGGGACCCCCAGAATCCCCATGTTCATCCTTGTAAAATGATTGTGTGGTATCCAGTACAAGTTTTGTCATGTTGGGTGTCTTCGGAAGGCTCAGGATGCACTAAGCATTGTTGTTACAGTAATGTTATAGTAATGTTATAGGTTGTAATTTCATGTACATAGTTATAAAGCTGAAAATGTATTCTCATGGCTTAAAATAAGCCCAGGCAAAAACTCTCCAAGAGCTGAGAGGCAGTTCACACCTCATCAGAGCATGTGTGGGACAAACCCAGCCCAGCCTCACAGGAACAAAGAACACTGGCCTAGGCAACAACAAAGGATCTGTGGGACTCTCAAGTGAGTCACCTCCCTTCTTTTGGTCAGTTTGGAACTGCGATGAGGTAATGCTCACCTGACTCTGAAGGGGAAGGGCAAAGTCAAGAGGGAAGAAAGAACATGATAAAAGGGAGACATGTTTGCCATGCTCTTCCTCTCTCTTCCCCCTCCATCTACAGACTAGTGGCGTTGCCAGGGGGAACTATCACAAAAAAGGCTCCACCTGCTGTGGTGCTTTTACTCACCCAGCGGTACTTTGGGTCTTCGGCAGCACTTTGGTGGCAGGACCTTCACTTGCTCCACAGGTCTTAGGCGGCATTTCGGTGGCGGGTCCTTCAGTGCCGCCAAAGACACTCGGAGCTAGTGAAGGGCCTGCTGCTGAAGTGCCACCTAAGACCTGGAGCGCCACTGGGTGAGTGAAAATTAAAAAGGCGCCAAGAAATTGAAAAGGCACGATCTGTGCTCAGTGGGCGAGCAGCTTCTGTCTTGCTCCCCGCTAGCTACGCTACTGCTACAGACACCACCACCAAGCGATAAGTGCTGATCAAAGGGGAGAGTCTGGCTGAAGGGCAACCAGCCAGCCTGTGGTGAGAAGCATCTAAGTTTGTAAGAGTATTGAAAGTGTTGAGATCAGCTTAGAATGCATTTTGTTTTTAGATCATTTGACCAAATCTGACTTGTTATGCTTAAATCACTTAAAATTTATCTTTGTGGTTAATAAATCTGTTTGTTTATTCTACGTGAAGCAGCGCATTTGGTTTGAAGTGTGGCAGAGACTCCCCTTGGGATAGCAAACCTGGTACATATCAATTTCTTTGTTAAATTGACGAACTCATATAAGCTTGCAGCGTCCAGTGAGCATAACTGGACACTGCAAGATGAAGGTTCCTAGGGTTGTGTCTGGGACCAGAGATATTGGCTAGTGTCATTCGGTTGCACAATCCAAGGAGCAGCTTACATGCCAGAGGCTGTGGGTGTGGGGGTTCTCACAGCAGAGCAAGGTAAGTCTGGCTCCCAAAGTCAAGGATTGGAGTGGCCTAGCAGATCACTCGTCTGGATAACACCAGAGGGGAATGTCACAGCACACTTTCACTTTTTGTGCCAAGGTCAGTAATAAAAATGTTAAATAAGATTGGTCCCAAGACTGATCCTTGAGGAACTCCACTAGTAACCTACCTCCAGTCTGAGCATTCACCTTTCAGTATGACCCATTGTAGTCTTCTCTTTAACCAGTTCCTTATCCACCTTTCAGGTCTCATATAAATCCCCATCTTCTTCAATTTAGCTAATAATTGCTTATGTGGAACCATATCAAATGCCTTACTGACATCCAGGTAGATTATCTACTGCATTTCCTTTGTCTAAAAAATCAGTTATCTTCTGAAAGAAAGATATTAGTAACTTTGTTACCACCTCTTGAATACAACAATTGAAACAAGTGTAGAAAAATCTACAATTACTTTCTTTTAGATTACTCACTTTTTGCAGTTCACCAAGCTTGGAACAGATCATTTCACTTTAGGAAACACTCTAACAGCCCCATTTTATCTTAATCACCTGTTAATCACCCTGTTTATAAACTAAATACTGACTTCCTGCCTCACGGCACAAACTAGGAGCACATCTGTCTTCTCTGCAGAACTCATTGCATCCCACACTCAGGCTGCCTGCCCATGGGGCTTGCACTTGGGGGAGTGGGGGCAATGCCATCCTTTCCTTCCTCCCCCAACTCTGCCTATGCACAGTGGGGTTCCCTTGTGAGCACAAAGAGTGAGAATCCTTGGATTCAAGGACGGGGTGGAGAAAGTATACAAACAAACTGGACATTTTCTTTCCCACTCATTATTCAGCGTCAAGGAAAGGAAAGGTTCGGGGAACGCGAGAGCAAACCGGGGAAGGAGACCAGCTTCGCCGCGGTTTGCTCTCGCGTTCCCCGAACAAGCAGGTCTCCTTCCCTGCGGTTTGCACGGTGGTTCGCGGAACGCGAGAGCAAACCGCGGTGAAGCTGGTCTCCTTTCCCGGTTTGCTCTCGCGTTCCCCGAAACCCCTTGAAGCCGCCCAACAGCGCTGCAGTGTGGCCACATCTAACACCACTTGCAGCGCTGGTTGCTGTAAGTGTGGCCACTCTGCAGCGCTGGCCCTATACAGCTGTACTAATACAGCTGTAACAACCAGCGCTGCAAAATTTTAGATGTAGACATGGCCAGAGTTAAATTCTGAAAACATTTATTCACCCAAGCACATGTTGAACCCTACAAAGATCAAATATATCTATTTAATTAAAAACAGTGAACTTTCCAAGGCCATTTATAATGGCATTAAGTGACACACACATTCAATACTTTTGTCCTAACGGGCCATATATTTCCATTGTGATAGATCTGAGCAGAAAATGCAAAAAGCTTGCCTAATGTCTCACTGTGCTCTGCAGAAGTACCAGCACTTGGTCTGATGGCGACATGAGGAGCCTGATGCGTACAGGCTTTTGCTGTTGACAAATGATCAATAGGGATGATGGGTTTTATTTTAGCATGAGCAGCTTGTCTCTTGTGAAAGAGTGGTGCTGTCCAAAATCTGAAAGGCGAGGCAGACAAACATTCTTGGCAACTTAGAGCTGCTGAGCGGATTCAGTTCAGAGGGAGTGACGCAGACTTGTCCTTTCTCAGGATCATGACTGTGGTTAATATTTCTTCATCTTTTGAAGATGAAGCATGGTGACCTGGATCCACAAAGGGACTTTGGCACTGCAACACCTCGCTTTTAGGTGCCTAGAAAAATCAAAGGAACAACACTGCAAAAGGAACAACACTGCAACCCACAAGGCCAAGTTAGGCTTCTAGGCTTCCCATACAATGAATGAGGAGAGAGAGAGGTGCCTCAGAATGTGATCCACAAAGCTCGCTCTCTAGACAGGGAGCTGCCTAAGCTCACAGGCACCTGACCAAATCCATGGCTGCTCTGGGGCTGGAGCACCCACAGGGGAAAAAATGGTGGGCACTGAGCACCCACCAGCAGCCCTCCTATCAGCTTCTCCCCTTCCCCCAGCACCTCCTGCTCACCAGCAGGCCCTGCTGATCAGCACTTCGTGTTTCCTCTCCCTGCCTCCCACCTGTTGCAATCAGCTGTTTGGTGGTATGCAGGAAGCTGGGTGGGGGGAGTGTGGGGAGGAGGAAGAATGCAGCACGCTTGGGAGAGGGGGTTGAAAGGGGTGGGAATAGCAGGGTAGGGGTGTGGCCTTGAGGGAAGAGATGAAATAGGGGCAGGGTCTGGGGCAGAGCCAGAGGTTTAGAACCCCCTTGCATGATGGAAAGTTGGTGCCTGTGTCCTAAGCTAGCCGAAGGGAGCTGCTGATGGGGGGGGGGGGGATGTCCTCAGTCCCAGCCATCTTGCAGAGAAAGGCCCCTATCTCTGCTAGTAAGTCACAAAGCAGAGGAAGATAGTTGATCCTCCACCTAAATTGCAAGTGGAGTAGACATGCTCATAGGCTGCCTAACAACACACAAAGCAGCAGGAGCAGCTGCACCCCCGCTTCCTTTGCTCAGTGGTTAGGGCACTCATTGTGGAAGTGGGAGTCCACCAGCTCAAGTCCCATCTCTTTGTGAAGGAGAAGGGATTTGAACAGGAGGCCCCCACACCTCTCAGATGGGTGCCCTAACCCCTGGGCCATAGACTCATTTTTACTCTCTCTGGCCAATTAATTAATATTTGATATTATTCAGTTATTTAATTAAAGTGGAACAATCTCAATAGGAGAAACAGAGAACCCCACATCAGAATATACCTCAGCAGGTAGAGAGGGGAACTTGAATCAGTGGTTTCACATATCTCTGGAGAGTATACTGTCCACTGGGGTAAAGGTTATAAATGACAGTCTCCCTCCCGCCCCTGTATTTCACGGTTAGGTGGCCTCTGGGTATGCTACTGGATTAGGCTTCATACATGATTTAGGCAGAGTGGATTGCACTGGGGCTTAGGCAGAGGTGAAATTAAGCCAGTATGGGTCAGTTCAGCATACTGGTAAGAAAGTGGCCACTGATACGAGTCGGTACACAGCCAACATTAAAGTGCTGCTGCAGCAGCACTTTAAGGACCGTACCAGCAGGACTGCTGCTGAGGGGTGGTGGGAATAAGGGGCAGCTGGCCCGGGCTCAGAGACTTAAAAGGGCCTGGGGCACCCAGCAGCGGCTGGAGCCCAGGGCAGCACAGGCCAGGCAGCGCTGAAGGACTGGCTGGGGGAGTCTGGCCCCAGCCCTGCCCCTTCCACTTGAGGCTCCAGAGGGCCCCCCCCACACACACACCTTGCCCCAGAGCCCGGCCACCCTGCGTAGCGGTAAGTCTTTTAAGTTACTTTCACCACTGGACTTAAGTAGGTGATAGGCATCCTGGCACATAGACTGAGGCACGAGTGTGCATTCCCAGAGGCAGAAACATAGGGACCTGGGAACTTTTATTGTAAAAACATAGGTGCTGAGTGAGTTTGTGTGCCTACTGGGTTAGGCAGAAGCCAAGCGAGAGTTTTGTGGATTGCAGAGGTGCCTGGAAATGGGACTTAGGTGCCTAGGTACTTTTGTGGATGAGAGACATGGTCACTCCTTTTTTCAAGAATCAATGTTGTGAATACTTCTAAAGGAGAATTGAAGATATTCCCCTATGGCACAAGTAATATAGAGTTTAAAACAAAACAACAACTCTCCTGTAGAATTGTGCATGGGGGTTAAAAACAAAAAGCATAGAAAATTTATAAAGCTCCATTAAAGTTACAGGGATTTTGCAGTAATTTCTCTAGATCCCTATTGGCCATTTCCATTAAGTTCATCTCCTATTTTATAGGACTTTTCCATAAGGAATGATTTTACTGTGGGGCTATATAGTGGGATGGCATACTTTACAATCCAACAAAAATATGGTCTATAGAAAAAAAATTTGAAAATTTGAATGTAACTGGAATATGGTATTCAAAGCCAGATAGTAAGGGGAAAGGACTCATCGGAAATTCCATTTGTATTGCCTTTGCCCACGTTATGAACTGAGAGAGGCCAGGACAATCAGTGAACAACCGTATGCCTGAAGAAGGGCTTACTTCACCACACTCCTTATAGAGACTTTTCTAATCCTTGAAGAGTGGCTCTTGACAAATTCTAAATGTAGATGTCCTGGCTGCAAAGGTGTCCCCAAAATGCCCTCTCTGATCAGTCAGTAATAGTTTGATGGCAGCTTTGCCTGTATGGCAGCCTTCAAATCTCACCCAACTGTCTAACTGTTCTAAATTCTAGGGACTGAATTGTAATATGTGCTTATAATCAACTGAATGAAGAGTTCTTCCTTGTGAGGAAACAGAATCAGAACAGAGAGTAGGAAGAACAATGGGTTCATCACATTAGAAATATTTTCTGTCATCTCTGGCTGGCTGGGAAACTACATCCTATCTTGGCACAAGCTGCCTCATTAATACAGCAGCATACTCTGTAGACCTGAGAGAACTAAAACTGATACAGAATGAGGCGCTGTATCTCCTCAGCAACACAGATAAATGCAAGTGCATCAGACCTGTCCTCTCTTCCCTACACAAGGACCTTGTCAAATATTGTGTCAAATTGAAACTCCTATGCTCATTAAAAGACTTGAAATGATCTGGGCCCTGGATTCTTAAAAGATCACCTCACATCCTGGGATGGACCAGGACCACAGTTATTAACTCTGCTCCTTTGACATGAGAAAAGTTCTGTCTACTGCAAAAGTGAAGTTCGATTGTGCAGAAGACAGAACTGTCTCAAGGACTGGTCCAAGGCTGTGAAATCCACTTCTGTTATACCATGGACCTCCTCATTTTACATTCCAAATTCAAGGCACACTTCTACCTTGCTTTCCCAAATGAAAGCTTATGTTTAACCCCTCGGGCACAATTATTCCTCCCAGGAAGAAGAGAGGATTGAAGAAGGCACCATATATGACACATGCTAGTTGCTTTATGTAATACATCTTTGGAAGGCACTCAGAACTTGAATAATAATATTAATTATTTGTATTACCATAGCAACTAGGAGCCCCAGTCATGGACCAAGATCCCATTGTGTTAGGTGCTGTACAAACAGGAAAAAAAATAGTGTCTCCTGCCCCAAAGAGCTCACAATCTACATGTATAGAACAGAATGAATGGAGGACTTGGCATTCATCTGTGGTACAATATCTGATGGAAGATGAAAAAAAATCACCTCACAGAAAAAAATGGAAGATTTTCCTGAAGGACAGAAGATGATGATTAAAAAACTCTGTTCCCCAACTCACCTGTAGGAAGCCACCACATCCCAAAAGATTGCTTGAAGAGAACTTTCTCCTATGGACTAATAATTGAGAACTTTCTCCCAGGGCTAAAAGAGTTATACGTACCCAAGGAGCACTCTTTTGGATTGGCAACAGGACAGGACAGAGGCCCATGTAAGATGGATGAACAAAAACATCTCTGGCATAAGGTGCAAATGGCCCTGCCCACATGGACAGCCCATAATGCCAGTGAGTGGACTCTGAGGTCATGACCCGAAGGCACTTTTTGAAGTTCTCGGGAAGGAAGTCCAGGATATCTTGCAGAGAACAGGAGTGGGTGCTGACACTCCTTTGCTGTGCTCTAAAGAACTAACACCATCTAGATATAGGGGTATATTGTAGATAATTTACTACTGTTTGCAATACATTTTTCAATCTCAGAAAAAAGCCTTCCACTCTGAAGCACCTCCACTCCATTTCCATGTTCTCAGACTGAGGTGTTCAGGGTGACAGAAGATTGGAACCTGACCAAGTGGATCTGGAAGGCACCAGAGCTTCTGGAATTGGTTCATGAGCTCTGAAAACCTGGGCAGTGGGGGCGACCAGGGCGAAAGCAGTACAACATCTGCCTTGTCCTTCATCTTCTTTCTCAGAAATCTGGGAATAGATAAAGAAAGGGAGCTTGCATGATGTGCACTTATGACCCCAAACACTTTGCCTGTTCCTCGACCTTTCCTGTGTTTATTCTCTTGTGTGTTTGTGTTGGTTTCTTTGGGGAAAGGGTGACTTTTCAGATCACAAGTGCTTCAGTCAGTGACTGTGTTTGTGTTTGCACTTAGCAAAATGGGGCCCTCACCCGGATTGGAGACTTTGGGTTGTATTGCAATACAGATAAAACTACAATGTGGCGGGGGGATGGGGGGAGGGAGAGAGGAAACCAATAGTTTAGTTCCTGATCCTAATCTCAAGCAAAAATGCCAGTGAGGACAGGACTCTGGGCCAATTGACTGGGGTGCAAAAACAGGCTTCAGATCTCCCCTTTGATGAGGATGACCAGGATTTATCATCTATCAATACATTTATTTGAATTTTTAATTCTATTACACACACATCCCAACACAATAATAGTTATTGCAATATCCTCATCTATCCATCTTTCAACCCTATTCCCATTCCCTACAGAATTGTTAAAATTTCATCAGTTCCTTCAGATTCAAAACATTACTAGCTTTTTGACAACTACTAATTTTTTGTATTTCCTTTCTACCCAGAACATTTTGTAACTCAAGTCCCAGTTTTAGAATGATTCTACTAAACCCTGATGACCAGGAGTAAAATCAGTTCTGGTATCATTCACAAATTTAGGAAATGGAAACCTTGCTGTATGACCAATCCTTGTGTATACTTTAAGATTAAAGCAAAAATTTGGAAATTACAGAAATGAAGGACTAGAAGGGATCTTGATAGGCCATCTAGTCCAGTCCCTGCACTGGGTATTATTTAGACCATCCCTGACAGGTGTTTGTCTAACCTGTTCTTAAAAACCTCCAGTTACTGAGATTCCACAATCTCCCTAGGTAATTTGTTCCAGTGCTTAATTCCCCTTACAGTTAGGAAGTTTTTCCTCCTGTCTAACCTAAATCTCCCTTGCTGCAATTTAAGCCCATTGTTTCTTGTCCTGTCATCAGTGGTTTAGGAGAACAAGTTATCACCCTCCTCTTTATAATAACCTTTTATGTACTTGAAGACTTATGTTCCCTCCCAATCTTCTCTTCTCCAGACTAAAACAAAACCATTTTTCCCAATCTTCGTTCATAGCTCATGTTTTCTAGACCTTTAATATTTTTTGTTGCTCTCGTCTGGATTTTCTCCAATTTGTCCACATCTTTCCTGAAATGTGGTGCCAGAACTGAACACAGAATACTTCATTCCACCATAACAACGTTCTTTCCCATTAATCACTATATAATAGCATCCATCATTCTCATAGGCCACCTTCTCTATTGGGATCTTCCATCTTCATAGTCATACTGGACATGATATTGAAGGGTCTGGCTCTTGTGACTTCTGGCTCTTCTACCTTTTGTACCACTCCTCTTGGTCACAGACAGGCGTGAGTACTTTAAACCCATCACAATGCCAGATGTACTGGAACCCTTTTATAGATCAATGGGCTATCTGAAGAGTTTCCATGTTTGTGTCTCATAATAATATACTACCAAGGGAGGTCACCCAGTCTTTCTTTATAGAAGTTTTCTTGGAGATGGCCTATACATTTAATGGTTGCTAAATCAGCGAACAAACCTGTGTCTGGATCAAATGCAGGTAGTGAATTCATAAAAGGCACAAATAATGATGTAGACACTGTGCAGGTATAGGATGAGGTGTCACTGAGCCCAAATTCCTAATTACCCCAATAGAAAACTTTTTACACATCTTAAGACGTCCAGCCTTTTCTCCCTGATATTTATGAGGACCATACAAATTCAACAATTGTTTATTCTTAAACAGATCAAGTACTTTCCCCAATTCCATGCTTTGTAATGTCTAAGTCACTATGTCTAAGACATATTCTTCATATGGAACAAATTATTTCTTTTCCCATATAATGATTTTTGGCCTGATCATTATGGATAGCATGTTAATCTGGGTTCCATTAAACCATGTGGCAATTTCCCACATACTAAAAACTGTAAATCTTTCTTTCCAAGCCAACCCATCTATATGCTGTAAAATTGGGTTAACAACTTTGTTGCCTTCTTGTTGCAATGCATAATTAACATGTTTTTTAATTCTTTCCACATCTACATGATTCCAAATAGACATTCTTGTGCTACACAAACCTGAAACAAGATCCTATTCCTCCCAAGGTATTTCATTCCTGTTGTTTTGTAGACTAGAGATGAGGAATGTGGTCAAGTCTCAAATTAGCCATATCTTCAGCTCATTGCTGATAAATTGTTATCTTATCCACAAGAAGTGCCAAAAAGAATGAAGCTACTCTGGTATTCTTGCAACAGGAAATTTCTCCATATTTCAATTAGAAAATTTAAAACCACTAGGACATGCATAAATTGAACCTGATTAATCAGTACTCCAGGGATGGAAGTGATATAAGTTCACAATTTGGACCTTTGTTCATTTGCAGACATTTTGATTCTTTTTCTTTATTATAATCATATTTGGCTAAACACAATTTGATCTTTACCCCAAATCAAATATTATCGACAGGATCTGAAGGCCTAGTCTGAATACAGGTTCATACTCTCCTTCATCCCTGGGCTCTAATTGATTAAAAGTTATCATTTCACCTTCAAACAGAATTTGCACATTGCATTCATTCTTCCAGCTACCATAGGAAATACCATTAGGCAGAACTTGCACCTTTACCCCCCACACATGTCTTTCAATCACCTCCCTTAAAATAACTGAAAAGAGTGAAGACTATTTTCCAGTCTATAAAAGGCAGTTCTGTTTTTTCCATTATAAAATAATGGAAAATAAGGTTTTCACCAATTCTTGCAGCTATTTTGTAAGTATTACCCACCTTTTGATGTATGGTAGTAAACATAGCTAAAGGTAGAATGGATTTTTCCCTGAGGGTTTCCAAATGCAACATGTTTTTCATTTTCAGAATTCCATAATATATTTATGAGTACAGTACCTATCTCGTTGAATCACAAATATTTCAGATCTATCCAATCCCAATTTTATACCAATACAATATCTACCCAACATATGATCTGGGGCATGATGCATAACCAACATGTTCCCATTAGTCCAAGTTGGCAAGGAAACGCCATTCCAAACTTGGGTTAGCAAATTTGATTTAGGTTTGGTGTATTTTCATCCAAGTATTACATCATAATGTAGTAGTTCTGATCTTAAAGCAGCAGGATATCATTGTCTAATTCAAACTATGGAAACAATAGTCTGTGAAGATACTCCTTTTCAGGTTGCATCTGAAAATCTGCCTAAAGTCCAAGAGCAATGTTCTGGTTGCAGAGTATGTTTCTTCTGCCTTCTCCAGATGTGGTTCAGTTTCTGAAACTGGAGGATGTAAATTAGATTAGGATTACTCAGAAGAAAGAGGCAGAAGGAGATAGACACTCTCAAGCAGAGTCTGAATACACTAGAACTACATAATCTTTCAACAGTGCCAGGGTGAGCTCTAGGTTTTTTGCTGCCCCAAGCAAAAAACAAAGTGGCCAGAATGCCGCCCCTGAAATTGTGCCGTCCCAAGCACATGCTTGGTTTGCTGGTGCCTAGAGCCGGCCCTGAACAGTGCGCATCTCCTTTGCCACTTAGTTAAACACTGTTCTAGGGCACAAGCAACAGCAGCCAATTCAGCATACTGAGCTCAATGAGGAGTACATGCCTGGCTTATTTCTGAGGGCTCATCACCTGTTCCCTGAGGAGGTACTAGATGTATCCCAAATCCAGTGTGCCGTTTAGCTCAGCGATAATACCTAGAGCCACCAACAAAAATATTGAAGCATTTTGAAAACTCAGTCTCTTTGGGGCAAGTATAGACTCAGCTGAACATTTGGATTGCTAATAGCGCACACGTGTGGCTCTCCTTCCTACAGCAAACTTACTGGCAAAGGAGAGGGAACTTGCACTGGCTCCACGTTGATGTCCTTTCCTATCAAAAGAGAGGACCAATGGGCCAATTATGCAAAGGACACCTGTCCATTCTTTATCCTATCAGATAGCAAAAAGTTTACTGGGGTATAGGATCAGTGCAGTACAGTGGGGCTCACACCAATTAAAAAGGTGAAATGCTGAATTGCCCATCTTTTAATTTAGCTAATAAATATTTCTCACACTCCTGAACAGACATCAAGCATCTAGGAGCATAGCTTATAGGCCGTGGTATTCCCTCAAGTTTCTGAGACACTACTACACCAACAGCTGTGTCGTTAACGCCTATACATAAGTGATAGGGCTTAGTTGGGTCTGGTCTAATTAACACTGGAGAAGAGGCCTTCTTTAAGGCTGCCACTGCTTGCGTGTTCCTAGGTCCACGTCCAAGAAACACATTTCCTAAGTAACTGATACAATGGACCTGCCAAAGTGGCACAATTTTATGCAGTCTTGATGATAAACCAGTCAACTTAAAAAATGCTCTTAGCGCTTTGACATAAGTGGGTAATGTGAGTGTCACCTTTTGTCATTCTGGAGTGCATCCAAATCTGGACAGCATGAATCGCAGGAAGAGAACTTTTTTGGAGAGAACCTGACATGTCTTGGAGTTGCATTTTAAATCCTGCTCTTTGGAGAATCTGCAACAACTCTTCCAGCATCATCACATTCTTCTCCTTGTTCCTGTAGCCAAAGAGATGTCACCTATATATTAAAACAAACTTGAAGGTTTAGAAGACTCATACAATAACCTTTAAAAAATTGCCCACGGAAAATTGCAGGTGCGCAATGAAATCCTTCAGAGAGCCAATTCCAAGTGAATTTCTCCTCTTCAAACATGAAAGCAAATTTATATTATGTATCAGAGGGGTAGCCGTGTTAGTCTGGATTTGTAAAAGCAGCAAAGAATCCTGTGGCACCTTATAGACTAACGACGTTTTGGAGCATGAGCTTTCGTGGGTGAATACCCACTTCTTCACATGCATACAAATTTATATTGACACTCTGGGGCCAGGGGAATGGACGAATAGCCACTAGAGATGTCCAGAGTGGAAAACAAAATTGATTCTGGGCCAAATGCTTTCAGCATGCTTGGCTTTTTTGCTACAGTAGCAGCACACTCAGGAATGTTTTTATCAAGTTGCCAGAAGTCTATTATAAGGCACCAGGAGCCATCAGACTTTCTTACCAACCATAAAGGAAAATTACAACTTAAATTACATTTCCTGATAACCCCTTGATGCAACAAGGATCTACAATTTTCCTCAAATCCGATATAACTTCTCTAGGAATGTCCTATAGCTTTTGAGAAGCAGGATCTTCTATAATAAAGAGTTATGTGTCCATACACCCACAGTCATGTTTGTGTGTAGTGAAAGCCACAACAGTTCGCTGTACAATTGGCTGTAAAATGTCCTCAAATAGGAGGTCATTATATACCACATCAAGGTCACAAGAGGCTGATGCAGAAACCAGACCAACAGCATGTATTCTGGAACCACAAGGGGTTCTTTTCCTAACTTCTTTACTGTTTGACAAATTAATTTCTTGATCAAATCTAAAATTAATCCACGCTTCACCAGAAAATCTGCTCCCAACAGGTTGTATGGTTCTGGTACCTTGACCAGAGTAAACACATGAGTCCTGCATAAGTCCCCTGTGTGGACTATCAATGTCACAGCCTTGTTTTAACAGACTGTTTTGTGAAAGTCTCAAGACACATGATGCAAAGGAGATGTGGCTTGATGAGGATCATATACTGTAGATACACCTGCACCCATATCACTTTATCCCACAACCCTTTTGAGATCTGATACAGTTGGTCTCCCTGCTCTGTGTGTACCTAAGGAGACCACGATGCGACACAGAGGGGCCCGCTGGCTTAATTGTGAATGACTATACTCTTCCACCCCTGACCTCGTTTCTGGAGAGAGGGGCTTGATCAATTGGTCTAGAAAGCCAGGACAAATCACATTCCATCAGAGAGGAGACAACTACCCTTCTTCACTAGGATCTAGTTACCTGTCTGACCACTTCAATTCCTTCCCTTAGGCTACAATTCATTCAGTGAATTTCTGCCATCATGCCTGATTCAATGAATCAGATTGGGCAGAGGCTTCTGGGCTCCACCCAGCCTCCTCGTGAACTGGTTGAGGAGGGAGTTTGTGAAGGGCAAGTGCATAGAGCACCATAGGACTGCCAGGGTCCATAAGAGGGTTTCTGTGCTCTCAGGTCCTGTTTTTTAAACCTTGGCAAGGGCCCACATGGGGGCTAATGGGAGCAGTCCCTCTTACCTGAGACTAAGAGGACTCAAACCTCCACACCATTGCGCGAGGTTTGGTTGCAGGAGTACAACTGGGTCCTTCAGTTTGGACAATTACTCCTGCAGCTACAGGAAACTTTGTCTTTATCCCTTGTCAACTACTGTATCAGCAGTTTTGTTTATCAACTCCAACACCTGGGTTTCTGTTGTTCCCTTGTTCAGATGACAATCCATCTTTTTAACAGCAGGCAAACCATTATTAATCAATAAATCCACATATTGAGGACAACCAATGTCTCTGTGCATGTCAGTGCCATCTCAGGCTGTGGCTAATCCTCCATGATAGGCATGAGGAGACTCAGCCTTTTTTTGTTTAACATTTGCTAAGGGTGCAATTCCGGACTGTGCTGCAAATAAAATCTCTTCCAATTTAGCAGTGTCTCAGCAAAATCCTTAGCTCCTGACTGAAAGTCTGATGGGAGAGTTTACCACAAAGAAGGGTCCACTGGCATTTGTAAACTCTTTAAACTAACCCTCCAGTACTGCGGAAACATTTAACTATTACTCTCAATTCTCATAGAATGCAAACCAATTACATCACTCTTCTTTAACTTGACCAACTTTTTTAGCTACCAAATCCAATCCAATGTTTTAACATCCACTACTGCCACAGGGCAAGGTCCCTCATTTGGTTCCTCTGACCCTTCACCCTCTTCTGAATTACAAGGATCTGTTATAAAGTCACCCCTGGAGAGGGGTGGGTGGATGGTAGGCTAGAGAGCTGAAGGTTATAGCCTGAAAGTCCCCTGGCCAGTGTTCCCTCAAATTTTTTACATCCATGTGTGGAATGAATTTTGTTATGTGCATAATATGGAGGTGATGTATGGTGGGAGTGGGGCCGAAGGGTTTGGAGTGCAGGAGGGGTCTCAGGCCTGGGACAGAGGGTTGGGGGGGTGAGGGCTCTGGGGTGGTGCCAGAGATGGGGATATTGGGGTGTGGGAGGGGTCTCAAGGCTAGGGCAGAGGATTGGAGTAAGGGGGATGAGGACTCTGGCTGGGGGTGAAGGCTCTGGGGTGGGGCTGGTGATGAGGGGTTCAGGGTGTGGGAGGGGTCTCAGAGCTAGGGCAGAGGGTTGGGGTGTGGAGCAATGAGGGCTCTGGGGTGAGGCTGGGAACGAGGGGTTCAGGGTGCAGGAGGGGTCTCAGGGCTAAGGCAGAGGATTGGGTGCAGGGGGTGAGGGCTCTGGCTGGGTGTGAAGACTCTGCAGTGGGGTTGGGTTGCAGGTTGCCCTGAGACTGCGGTGGGGAGAGAGGACCCCCCACCAGCCCTCTCTTGCTGGAATAGCTCAGGGCCGTGCAAGAGGCACCTCCCCCGGGCCACAGCAGATCCGGCAGGGCTGGGCTGGGGAACCTTGGGCAGCCCTTGATAGGCTGCTGTGTGGCCACTCCGTTTACAGGAAATTTAGCCGCTAGCCTCTTTTGTGCAATCTAATTCTGCATAAAGAGGGTTAGATAATGTCAGTATTGCCTGTGCTTACTCACAAACAGTAATAGTTTCCAACATCCTTTTTTTGGCAGTGTCTAGAATCTCAAGATGTAAGAGGAAGGTGTATCAGAGATTCCTGCTACTCCTTCAACAAAACCAAAGCTCTTATACCAAGCTGGACTATCATGGTTTGAACGGCTGTGTCAGAGACTGATTGCTTTCTCAGTTTTTGAGCTCTGGATCTTTTTAGTATTCCACTATGCTCCTGTCCTGATGAAACCAGAGACACAGGTCTAGTCTCTCCAGAGGCATATTTGCTATTAGAGAAAAACCTCCCTGGGAAGCTGAATATCAGCCTTCATGTCCCCAAACATCAAAGGGTCTGTTCTAAAATCCCGATTCCCTTCACATAAAACAGCATAAAGTTCGGCCATCTCACTCTGTGTAGCTGTATTACAAATCTCAAATTCTTGAGCATGATCCCAAAATTCCTCAAACTTACTACTCCATAGCCTTTTCCTTCTATAGCTGGGCATCGATCTGGAAGTGGAGGGCAACCCTTCTAAGATGCCAGTTTCTAATCCGAGCCTGTTCAAAATCATGACACCCCCTAGAAGTAAGATTGACCAGTGCTTGTACGTGGCACTTTGCCTGGTCTGTAATATCTTTATTCTCTATTACAGCTAATTCATGTTTCTCTACCTAAATTGTCTAAATTTTATTTTTAATGCATTGTATGCAACAATCCATTGCTACTCTCTTTAACTTTCAGCTCTTAAGCTGCTTATCATTAGCTTTGTACTCAAGAAATATACAAACCCAAAAGGAATGTAGCAGACCAGCCAGATCATCAGGATGTCCACCCCTCTTCATCCCCCCATGACTGGAAAGGTAAAACTTTAAAATCTCTAAGTGCCCTTTCCTAGGGCTTCTGTACCACTAGATTCTGAGGAGGTGTTCCTCACTCAGTATAGCGAACAGTGTAAATATTAACTCATATCAACGTTTATATATTAGCAACCTGACTCAGTTTCCCCAATATCCTTATTTGAATCTTTGGCCCCTCTTTGGACCAGAATCAATATAGGGTGGAGGCTATGTTCATTCCTTTTGGTTACTTGAAACAAGAATAGGTGCATGGTCAGCTTTCAAATACTCTTCTGAAGGTCTGTGGTCTCTCTCTGGACCAGAATCAGTACAGGTGGAGGTAGATGCCCATTCACCTCCCACACTCCTCTTCACTACCAGAATCTAAGGTAGGTGCACAGTCACTCCTCTCTTTTGGGTATGCTACCACCTGGCAGTCCCCGGCGAATGTCTCTGGCCAGTCACTACAGCCTTTGGGACTGTGGGAGGATGCTGGACCCAACCGTCAGATGCTTGTTGATATCTCAGGGTACCCAGACGGTCTTGGATTTATGCCCTTGTGCTAGTACTGGGTTTCTACAGCCTCCAGTACCAACAAAAAAAATTAAATGACATACCTAAAAAATATTTCCCCCTACATAACACTACAAATGTGTTTATTGCAGCTGCTAGCGAAGAGAAGGCACTGTGGATTCATAAGCAGTGCTCTGTTTGCAAAACAAACCCACCATCTGTTTCAAAACACTTTACAGCTGATTGCAGAACAGATCAATGATTCTATGAGAAGCGCAAGTTTGCTCTCTGGCGCTTTCTGGACTGTCTCACTCCTCAGTGAACCCCCATATCACTCAACAGGTGCCCCACAGTCCTGCTGTGGTCACCAACCTGTAACTTTAATTTATGTTTTTCCAGTTAATCATATAAAGATAAGAAATAGAACAAACCGAACTCTCTAAGGTTTAAGCCTCTGGGGCAGTTACAGATCATTCAATTTAGTGGAGGGCTGTGAATGACACAATGAGTAAAGGAATTAAAGACTTTATTTAAAATAAAATAGTTAAAGCAAACGGGCATTACAGTATATCCACACACTGCATTTAAACGCACATTCCAAGACGAACTGGTGCATTCTGGCGTGATCAGTGCCTGGATGAGAATGGGTATATAATTCTGCCTCTAATGGTACCTGGATGGTGGATGAGCACACTACTCCAAAGTTAGTGAACTACCCTTTTAATAAGCAATTATATAACATCCCTTAATTAAGCCATATCTACATTTCCACTACCACATTTAATCTACCATAGTCTAAAACCCAATATCTTCTACTTCTTTATTGTCCATTAATATCAAAACTCATTCTAATTACCATTTGCATCAATGCAAATTCTGCAGTTACCGATATTCCAAAACATCCAAACATTTCCCTACAAGACCTGCTAAAACCAGTTAACACAAAAACGTGTTTCCTACATGACCCAAAGTTATGCCCTGTGGTATTTCTATTAATATCTCTTAGTCACCCATGCTAAAATCCTTAGCTTTAGCTAATGTGAGGTTTAAACTTTAGGCCTAAAGGCCTGTTCCCTACTTACACTTCAGCACATTTTCAACTAGCATAAGCTAACATGACCTTATAGGCTGCAGTTGAAAGGGAGCCCAATGTGCATCTGAATCGATAATAATAGAGGTGAGTAGTACGAAGAAAGGTTCGTTAAAGTGTATGGTAAATGTGATCAACAGAGAAAGGAGAATAAGACTGACAGAAGAAAGTTCCCTTATGTGACAGGAGTGTGTACAGCATGGCTAGAGGCAAAGAATGGGATAAGCCCAAGGGACCAGGGCCAGATAAGCTGTGAAGTGATCCAACAGGTGGAGAATGGAACTGACTTGGCAAATAAGGAAGACAGGATATAGGAGACTATACAGAGTGGGCAGGGGAATTGAAATCATGCACTTTGTGTGTGCAAGAAACTGTGCAAACGTATGTTATTGCATTCAGGTTTTGTCACTGAAATACCAGACAGCAATTAAATACAATATACTTTACATTTTTATTTCACCTGTTTACCTGGTTTAGCTACAAGTGACTATTTCTACATTAAAAAAATCAACTTTTTAGTATTTCTATTTCAGATATTTTATAAAAATAAAAGTTAACATTTGCATACTTTAACTGCTTCATAAATATTAATATAATTTTTGTTATTGGATAAATAGTTTGAGAAACTTGAGATTTTTTCATCTGCAGTTTGTTACCATGTAACACTTGGAGAGTTGCCGGGACTACGCCATCTATGCACAAAACCTGCTAGCAGAAGTATTTGTATAGTTAGAGCCTTTCAGCTCAGTCTCCTACCATTGACTAAGAACCCTTGCAGCGACTCCTGAATGGGAGAATGCCTGGGTATCACTTGATATCATCTTCATTATATCACAGGCATCATGAGGTGTCTACACATAGAAATGTGAAGGCATGTCACAGTTCTATTAAAAATAAGAATGTTTTTTATTAAGCACTGCTTGAAAAAAGGAGGAAAACTTGAGTACAGCTACAGATCTTACAATGAACAGAATTGCTCTTCTCTTTTCTGTTTCTGGCAAAGTTGTTAGAACACGAGAAAGCGGTCTCTGGACGGTTAGAGAAGTGACTTAGGTCAAATTGAGAGCTTAATGGAGCAGCATGTACTGTATCCTCATTCTGTGGCCATTTCCATGCCTAGTACCGTTAGTCAAAGCAGCACTGCATGGTCAGTTTAACTCAGATAATCTAAGTGAGATTCTGCTTTTTACATTAGCACTAAGAATACCTTCCTGGCAGCAGGTTATTGTTGAGGATCTAATGCACAGAAACAGGTCAAGCAGATAGCTTGTTTTCCTTAAACAAAGATTGGCTATGGATGTGAAATTACATTTGGAACAGTAAGCCAAGGCATATAGGTCATTTTTATAGGAATTTTAGAAGCCATTTCATAAAGCACATTTGTAACCTGTGTAGGATACTTCTTGTATCTTGGGGGGAAAAAAAAGGCAGAAGTTAGTGGTAGCAAATGACTGCTTCATACATCTAGTGCCTTCGTACCACCAGTTTAGCTAGGACATTTTATTTCTCTTGAAATTTCAGTTACTATCACAAAAGAAATTTGGTGGCTGGCCTACAAGAAACAGCTCTCCGAATGACCGTGAGATTCTGCTTTAAGACAAAAAGCAAGATGAATTTCTCGGATTTCTTAGAGATAGGCAATAGATTGGTATGTTCTGAAAACCCAGTGGTAACCCCAGGTCCTGAAAAAAATGTATGCTATTATTGTATTATAGCTATTTGAATGCATTATGTTAAAGAACAAAATATTCTGTGAAATACTTAGTCTTTTCTTAATTTGAAGAAACTGTCTGGCTTTGACTTCAGCTGTGTTCTATGACTTTCCGAGCATTGGGGTCTAGGCATGTACTTGGTATGAGTAAGTTTTTCAGTGCTAGCTCTAGGCTCTTCCAAACCCTGTTCCCTACAATGGAAGCTGATTTTAACATAGGTTCAGGTTTCACTATTTGATGAAGGCTCCCACTTTAATGTTTGCATGGGACTCCCTATGATCTTGGGCCTGACTGAAGCTTGGTCATCTGAAAGATATTTGCTTAGACACTCACTGCTGGTTAACCCAAAAGTGGTGATCATAAATAAAATAAGAAAGGGGAAGAGAAAATACATCTTTCATTTCTGTATAGCATCTTTCATTTCATCCCAAAGAGCTTTTCAAACTTTACATCTACAGGAATCACTCCACCCACAACTGAAATGCAGCTACCTTAGAGTGGAACTCAGCAGCCATGTAAAAGTTTTCACCAACATGACATAACATTGCTTCAATGCTATTTGACAGACATTTAGCAAAAACCCATAAAATACATAGGACATTCATAGGATATTTTAAAAATTGTATCACAAAAATAACCTGACTGCTGTTCACTAGGTCTTTACACCATCACTTCACATTCAGAGTTGACTCTAGAACAGCACTCTACATTACAACCAAAAAAGAGCAAGAGTGATTATCCTTTGAGATTCATCTAGTTGAAGTTTAGATGTGTGATGCCTGAGAGTCCTCAAACTAATCTCAAAACCCCAACAGCATTGAGTTAATGGCACGTGCTGAACTTGAGAGGCTATTCGGTGGTAAAGCTGACATTCCATCCTTAAGAAGGTAACTAATTTATTTATGGCATAAAGATACAAGAGATATATTCTAAAAAGATGAACTTTTGCTTAATCACAAAAGATCCTCATCTAGTATCTGAACAGGTTGCACAATGAATGTTGCATAAAACTTTTTGACAACTATTTGACTTCCCATTTTGCTGACAAATTAATTAGTAAGTATTTCTAGATGCCCTTCTACAGTCTGACTTGGAGTAGCATTCACTGTTCTCAGAGAGCATTTCCGTGGATAGAACATTTTAGGCTTGGGTTGTATAGAGGATTGTATCATTGTCCATTTCTCAGAATGAGGTTATTTTAAATGGTCAGAAGTTACTAATGAATCAAACGTTTTCCACAAACTCCTGGTTAAGAAAAATAATTTTGGTGCTCCCCACTAGAAATACTGTCCTTGCATCTTGCTTGGAAATGTAAAGCAAATAGAACTTACAATCCCGCAAATGGTTCTATCCAACTTAATCTCTGATGTGCTCCCCCAAATAATAGGTACTGGCATGGCTCAAAAGGTAAAAGCTACAGTGGGCTTGATTGGAGCACCTAATGATCTCTTCCTTCAGAGTCTATTTTCATTAATCTATTTCCTATCCAAAGCTGCTATATCAATGTTCTCAATTCCCTCGTTACACATTAGCTCATCACTAAGACAGTGGCTACTCTGTCTGGGGTCAGCCTGAATTGTGATGTTCTATAAAGGAGACATTTTCTTAATTATTTTATGGAAAAAAAGACGTGTTTTGCTAAATTTCAGCTTTACTGGAATGGTAAGGATTTAGATTGTATTTTGGCAATTAGCCTCATGTCCTTTATCAATATTTGCTCGTGAAGAGTTCTAAGGCCACTAGAGGTCTGCAGACAAACATTCTGAAAATCAAGCAACAGGGAAATGGGGCTGACTGGAAGGAGAAGTCTATGAAAGGTTCTCATTTCCTCTCCAACAGTTGTCTGCAGAATGAAAAAGATTGAGACTCTCTGCTCTAAGGGATCATATACAAATTCAATATATGGTGGTGGTAAGATGGAGAAATATTTCCCAGATATATTACTTAGTTCAGAAAAAGGATGGAAATCAAGAGTGGAGGTTCCTAATCTGAAGGAAATGTTGCTACCAAAATGCAGGGAGTCAGCTTCTTTAATTAAAAAAAAAAAAAAAAAAAAAAAAAAGACTGGGGGAAGGAATTTTTTTTTTTTTTTTTTTTAAAACAATAGCCTTGAACTGTTTCAAGTAGAATCATAGAATATTAAGGTTGGAAGAGACCTCAGGAGGTCATCTAGTCCAATCACCTGCTCAAAGCAGGACCAACACCAATTAAATCATCCCAGCCAGGGCTTTGTCAAGCCCAGCCTTAAAAACCTCTAATGATGGAGATTCCACCACTTCCTGAGGTAACCCATTCCAGTGCTTCACTATCCTCCTAGTGAAATAGTGTTTCCTAACATCCAACCTAGACCTCCCCCCACTGCAACTTGAGACCATTGCTCCTTGTTCTGTCACGTGATACTACTGAGAACAGCCGAGCTCCATCCTCTTTGGAATCCCCCTTCAAGTAGTTGAAGACTATCAAATTCTCCCTCACTCTTCTTTTCTGCAGACTAACCCCAGTTCTCTCAGCCTCTCCTCGTAAGTCATGTTCCCCAGCCCCCTAATCATTTTTGTTGCCCTCCAAGGACTTTCTCCAATTTGTTCACATCCCTTCTCTAGTGGGGGGACCAAAACTAGACAATACTCCATGTGGCCTCACCAGTTCCGAATAGAAGGGAATAATCACTTCCCTCCATCTGCTGGCAATGCTCCTACTAATACAGCCCAATGTGCCGTTGGCTTTCTTGGCAACAAGGGACACTGCTGACTCATATCCAGCTTCTCGTTCACTGTAATGCCTAGGTCCTTAGTAGATCTTTTCCAGTGCCACTTTCCTACCTCTTCTGTCCCTTCAATGAAGTTACCTTTGCTGTAGAAGCACGGTAGAACAATGCATAGTAATAGAGATTTCAGTCCCATGCTGTAGCAACAACAGTACAGCAAGCTCTTAAGCAATCTCAGTGATGCTTAATCCATAAGAACAAACTGGCAATGTGCTCTGGAGCTGATGCTAAATCAATACAATGTGTATAACTAATTGGCATAACTCTCCCTTCACAATGACCTAATATATCAGTTCAGTTACATACTCAGTATTTAAAAATTTAGAGACCGAAACCCAAGCCAGCCTTTTATACACGAGAAGTCAGTACTGGTTTGATTTACTAGTCTGATAAATATCAATACACTTCTCAGTCTGAAACCCAATAGCATAGGGGACCTAAAACTGAATAAAAGAATCAATGTTATTTCATACTAACACAATTCCCACCAATGACCCACCGTGTGTTTAAAAATCCTATAATTTTGCATGGCAAGAAATGTGTTTCATCTGACATCAGAAAAAATTAGCCGTAGCATTTTAGCTCTCTCTCTGCTCTGCAAATACTATTCAACATGCCTGGGCCTTCTATATTTTAATGGCAGTAAATATTTATATTATCTGAATCTTTTCCATGACTTGTCATTTTATACAATATTTATTCATCTTATAAAATACTGAAAATATTTGAAAAGTAATAAAAACAATGCTCTTTTTAGATAATCAAAATACAGATCTTCTGGCCAAATTATTTTGTAACTGTTCTATGTAGCTCAGATAACAAGGGCACACTGTGAACTTGGACATTTGAGTATCTATTAAAAAACCAAAGTTTTGCCGTTGCTTCACATGATATTCACAATTTTCACAGGAGAATAATGCAAAGGTGTGTAGTTTCTTGTGTGATGGAAGCAGGTGAAGTATAGTCATTGATTTTTGCAACCCATGAAATGAAAACAGAATTTACAAAATGGATTTTTATTAAATGAAAGAAAATCTGTTTTGTGGGTCAAATATGAAATAGAATATACAAAAACTTTACATCAGATCTCTCAAAGAAATAAAACCCTATCTAGAATGAAGCAGCACGCATTCCTTCCAAGAACAACACAAATGGGTGAATAAGCTCCTTATGGCAGTACAGGATCACACAGTATGCTGTGCTAAAATTCCAGGTTACAGAGAAGCAAAGTTAAAAATCTAAGTGGTCTCCCTAAAGAACCCAGCTAGTTCACAAAGTAACTTAAGAGCATGAAATTCAGTCATTTTGTATTATCTTAGAAGCCAGTGACAGGTAGGTCAAGTGCAGAGTTCACAAAGCTTGCATATTACATTCTCAGTTTCTATACAAATATAAATTGCTCTTTTTTATTTTAAAAATTTTTATATTGGATAGTATTTAATTGCGGAAAAAGGTAAGACCAGATCATCAGGTTCCTGCTGCTTTATTCAAGCAATTCCACCCTCTTTGTGGCCTTCTTTCCTTTGAAGCCAGTTACCCAAAACCATACCTTCAGATATATAAAAAAGTTACTGTATGTTAAATCATAAATCTTTGTACTACTGTCCTAGTATATGAAAGTTCTGCAGAGCTCATAACACTTCTTTGGCATAGTACACCAAGTCCCCCTTAATACTTTTCCTTTTAAAAAAGTATATTTTCCTTTAGTAAAACAGCTTAAAAACATCTATTTCTGATTTTGTAAAATAATGTGTCACCTCTTGTGTTGCTTTGCAAAATATACACACACATTTTGGAAAAACCTTGAGTACTGACATAAGGGGCTCATTTGAAATTAGATCTGTTACAAGCAGTAAATCCCCTCTCATATGAATGTCACATGAAGTCATTCAATTCAGCTTCAAGTGCTGCTGCCATTTCATCTGCCTCTGAACTGCTCCCCTCCTCATCCTCGTTGCTGGACTCTTTACTGGATTCACTGGCAGCATCATCTTCATCCAGTTTGCGCTTGTGACCCCTGTAAGTGTGGACAGGGAAAATACATGAACACGATTATTTACTTGCCTATAACAATGGAAAATAGGCAGCTTAAGGTTTTTGAAGCTTTTATCAGTTCTAGACAAAAGGTAAAACACCTATTATCTAACAAACAGAACTAGATCACAAACATTTGGTCTTGTGACCACTATTCTATACCATAAACCTTGATACTGTAAACCTGAGCTACTGTAAATTTATTATTCCTACTTTCTGCACAACTAACAAATCAAAGTTTAAGGACCAATTGAAAAAGTTAATTTCCTTCCTTCCCTAGTCATGAAGGAAAAGTCTTTTCTCTATCATTTAAATACCAGCAATAAAATATTACTAAGGCAAAATTTCCAGGTAAGTTTTGGGTCTATCTTTTTGTAAAACTGAAATCCAAACTGAAAAGCAAACATATTAATGAGGAGGCAAAAATAAATGAAATGCTGCTATATTAGCTTGTGCCTTATAGGAAATACAGAGCAATAGTCATAGATAAAAATAGCAAACAAAAAAACTGGAAATGAGATAAATCTGAATTAAGATTGGAGACCTTACAAAATAATGAACACTAGCAACACTACAGGACATTATCAAATACAATAAAACTGTAAATTTTTAGTCTAAACTAATTAGAAATAAGCCCCAATAGGATGATCCTATTCCCTCCCCTTTAAAATTGCTGAAGAGAGGGAACTGCAAGCCTGCACCTTCACTTCTACTTCTGTTCTTAAAGTGAAAGAGGCCTGTTTTCCTAATCTTATTCAGGTACAGTTTAAAGAAAGATTATGGAAACTTTGAAAGATCAGATTTTTCCCATTTTTGTCCAAAAACTCATGAGATTTTGATGATGTAGTTCAGTTTAACACTCAAACACTAGACCAGAGGTGGGCAAACAACAGCCCGTGGGCCACATCCAGCCTGCAGGACCCTCCTGCCTGGCCTCTGAGCTCCTGGCCCGGGAGGCTAGCCCCTGGCCCCTCCTCCGTTATTCCCCATCCCCTGCAGCCTCAGCTCGGGGGGGCGGTCTGGGGGAAAGAAGTGTGTGTGGGGGTCACAGCCTCCCCTAACTAGCCCTCCATACAATTTTGGAAACCCGATGCACCCCACAAGAGGGTTGACCATGTTCCTCTTTCATGTAATAGCCAACTATTTGTTTTGTCTGTTTGGATTAATACTGCTAGACTGCACATCAAATTTTTGAGTATCTCCAAAGAATTAAGCACACTCTTTATAAGAGATTGAAATGCATCCTAGATTCCTCAAAGAATCATGTTCCTGGGTGTGAAAGCTTACCAAGAAAGCTCCTACACGTCAACTGTGATACATCCACAATCAAAAGTATTTGGTTCTGAGAAACCTTGATGTCTGCTTCTTTTGCCATGAAGAAATTTGATTCCATATAGGTTAACCTCAGATGGCCATACAAGCAAAGGATAAAGCTGTGTGTGCTTTAGTCTGTCTGAGCTTTAATGTATTGGAAATAATGAATAAGGAACCTTAGAGATGCCATATCCCTGGTGGCAATGTGTACTCTCTCATCAATAATCAAGATAGAGGTGAACATGTACAATGCGTTTCTCTTAAATTAAGAGCTCCTCACATTTTTAAACCATTAGGTAGGGTAATACTGGCCTGTCCATGTGTCCACAACACATAAAATGGCAAACAACTCTAGTTCAGTTAATATTTACCTATTAGCAAAAAGGAAAAAAGACATTTATTCAGAGCACCCATTGTGTACCTTCAAGACTGTAGACATGTAGTATATTGCAACAAGGACACTCTGAAAAACAATACTGTGAACTGTGCATTCCATAAACATATAGATATGAACAGAACGGGATGTGAACATATGCGCTTGTAAGCCTGTCGGAGGTCCAGAGCAACGAGATTAGTATTATTCTTTTTGAGCAATTCAGTATATTCGTCCTTTGGAAAGGCAGCAAAGAGTCCTGTGGCACCTTATAGACTAACAGACGTATCGGAGCATGAGCTTTCGTGGGTGAATACATATCATGCATCCGACGAAGTGGGTATTCACCCACGAAAGCTCATGCTCCAATACGTCTGTTAGTCTATAAGGTGCCACAGGACTCTTTGCTGTTTTACAGATCCAGAGTAACACGGCTACCCCTCTAGTCCTTTGGAAAGAAGCTTCAGAAGTTCTCTGAAGTCCAGATCCTTTGATATGATGGGGCCTGTATGTGAGAGATGTTGGTAATCTTAACTCTTCTTCCTTACCTTTTTTCAAGGAGGCCGACAAGATAGGCTCACCTCAAATCCCAAAATAAAAATCTTAAGGGAAGTGGAGTGGGTTACCTTATTTGTGCCTTGATCTTATACCAGTAGGACCAAAACACCTTTCCCCAGAAACACTGCTGGTGCATCACTGCCTGTTACCTCACTAGGAAGCTAGACTACTTCTTTTGGGGAATGGGGCATGGTGGGGATAGTGGCACATGGAGGCATGCTGAGTTTTGAGGTTCAATTTTGGGCCAAAACTCCAAATAAGGCTAAATGATATGAGGTGAAAAGCTTTGTCCAGGACTGATCTGAATACATCATTCTTGTAAATAACCCTGACCTTTTTAGGGGCGGGGGAGGAAGGAGGGTATTGCAGTACCCTGGATACAGACTCACGTACTAAAAAAGGATTTCTCAGATGTATTATCACCTCTACACAGCATATATTAGCATACAATTAAAACGAGAAGCACTGTGACTAAAACTGCCCAACAGATATCTTTGAACATTCCTGTTAAAAACTGTATAAACGTGCAGGCAGAGTTTTGCTTGCTCACTTCACGCTCATTTCAGCCTTTGAAGATACAGCTAGCTCTCTTTTGGTCATTAAAGATACCCATTAGTTGAGCAAAATGACTTGTACAATTAGCTGTTCTTTTTGACACAGAATTCCATTCTACAAATTAATTTTCATGATGCTTTAAGGGATACTGCTGGCATATTTCTTTCCCCCACTCAGTTGTACTGAACTGAACGCTTGGAAATGTGGAAGATTAAATGTAATATATCCTGTCAGTTCTTATTCTGATGAAAAAAGATAGAATGACAGCTCCACTCAGATGAATTTAGATTTGAAAAACTTCCTAACTCACTGAAAAGAAACCTCCAAGCCAACTATCAGTCTTCTGCTACAATGTAGGGAAATCTGTTGAGAATATGTTTGTTCTCATTAAGACAAACACCTTTAACAATTTGTGCTCAATGAACAGTACCTGTACAGCCGTTCAAAAGATTTTAAATTAGTAGCATGAAATCAAGCCACAGCTAGTTTTGGCTGAGGAAAGGGGGCATCAATAAAATATTGTATTTTATATTTGTAAATTTATACAATAGATATAACAACATTACTTGAATCATTTATAACCCCAAGAGAACAGCACATTCCCATGATGGCATAAAACAATCTGCTAAAAAGCAGTTTGAAAAGTATATTTTCCTCATGAATTCATATCCACTCCTCATTATTTCCAGTTTCTATTCTATACTGCATTACTCTTTGAATGGAAGGGTTTTTATTTACTCTTGATAAAGAGAATGTATCAGCCTTATGCATGCAGGGAATACAATTAGCTTGCCTTGCCTTTTAAAGGTAGCTTCTGTTTACTGCTAAACAACATGAAGGCATCAAATAAGAAAACAAACAAACACTGACAGCCATAAATCATCTTGAAAACATTTTTAAAAGTAATCTTCAATAAATATTTACTTAGCCAAGATTAACCGATTAAAGGAAAAAATCAGCAAAGTCCAAATATTGACGCAAGAGTGAGTTTCAATAAAAATCACTAAAACTGCACAAATTCACTTCTCTCCCTCCTTCCCCCTGTAACTTCCAAAACTGGTTATATATTTACATATAGTTTCATTTTTAAAAAATAAAAATACAGTTGCTCTCTGTGTGGATCACACAAGAGTCCACAGATTAAATGGATTTAGCCTTCAACAGGAATTATCTTGTAATCTAAGCATCTGAAATTAGGACTCATTTTTGGCTTCATACCATAAGTCAAAACTCTTGACTCAGACCTTAACAATGTACCCATATCATCATCACGCTTAAATTCCCTAAATGAGCAGGACACTTGGTGGATTACAATGGGAGATTTGTACAGAAACCCCTTCTTTTCCAGAAATCACTCCAAGATTTTCACTCAGTTTATTCTTTTTGTGTAGAATATACCCCTGTGTTCACATCCTATGCACTACTGTAATGTTTTTACAACTTATGCTGGGGAAGTATTTAAAAAAATTCAATTTGCTGATCAATAATATGGCAAAATGCAATTAGCAGCATTATATGTGAAGTTATCAACATGAACTAAAATCATGACTAAAAGTATGTTTTCCAAGTAAGTCTGGGGAGTGGCCAAAATGGTTCCTCAGAGACAAAGGGCAAACTGATGCCTAAGTCAGGTGTAAACAAGGCTGGTGGACCATTACCTGCTAAGCGGGCATTCGTTGGCAGGAAAGGGGGCAGAGGCAAAAAACCACCTACATCTTTAGCAAAGAAACATGAAGGTGTTTCCTTCCAAACAGACTGCCTGTCACCTTGCTGCTAGCTGGAAATGTTTTTCAGGATGGGGACTGAAACTATAAAAAGCAGGGGCAAACACCCCAAAACACCACTCTTTCGCTCTCCCTGCCTATGGCATTCTTGGCATCTGAAAAGACAAACGAAGCAGCTGTTGGACTCTGGGGGAGGGGTACTGACAAAGAGTTTGGTCAGTAAGACTGCTGAAAGCATGTGGTGAGAAAATTTTGCTTTGAATCTCATATAGTTTGTTAAATTAGGCACCAGGAAGCATTTTCATCTTTATTTTTCTTGTAACTATTTGTTTATGCCTCATTACTTGTACTCACATAAAATCTCTCTTTGTAGTTAATAAACTTGTTTTATCTAATCCAGTGTGTGTAAGGTGAAGTGTCTGGATAACTATTTAAAATAATGAGCTGGCATATTATGCCTCTAAAGGAATAATTGGACTTAATATATTTGTACTGTCCAGAAGAGGGCTGGGCACTACAGGACATACATTTCTGGGGGAAGATCCAGGATTGGGATTACCCTGAAGCATAACCAAGACTGGTAAGAACCAAGGTGTGGCTGGCTGGCTGCAGCACACAAACATATGGATTTACATGCTGCAGGCTGTTTGTGAACAGTTCAGGTTGGACGCTACAGCAGCAAGGCATTGTAAAGGGCACCCCAGGTTACAGGGTAGGGGTGACACAGCTACTCATTAGTCTGGACTATAGCCCAGGTATGTCACACTCTTGTTTAAGGAAAAACGTTTTTTAGGTTATGCAAACATAACTATGACAAACTCAGTCTTATTCTTGTTCATATTTAGAGGCAAAACAGAAGTTCTATGCTTCAGAATGGTTCTGCAGCTGTGGAACTGGAATCTTAAGGGAATCCTCTTTAGGGTCAGCTGTGTAATGGCTATGGTTACTTCTCATGCTGCCTCTTGGACAGTTTAGAGACCATTGAATATGTTATATGCCTCCACAGTGTTCTGCCCTGAACCAAACCTGGTGTGTTATAGGATAGGATGGCTGGTCTCTATCAATACTGTCCAACCATTGTGTTTTTAGATCTTTGAGGGGAAAGGGGTCTTTTCCATCCTGCTTTTACTTGGTCAAAGTCAAAGATGGTTCTCACAAGGAAGTTGGTAGGCATTCGGAGCAGATAACCATAGCACCTTTGAGAGTGTTGGACAGCCATTTGAGAGTGGGACCTATTTAGTTAGAAAACGGATCTTGTCATTTGATGTGAATTGATGTTTTCAATCAGAGATGCTTCATCTAAATGTTGTCCAACTTCTTCTCAATCTTGACAGTGAGAGGCTATATTTCAGTCCCATAGGTCCAAATACTGACCACCAATATATCCTCAGCTTCACCTCTCTATTTATCAGGGTGTTGGTTTGCCAAAGATGTTCATGGTGAGGGACCTCATTACTGACTATGCTTTTGCGGTGTGGACTTCAAATTCTCTCTGAATGCCACTCATCCTATCGGCCATAGATAAGTCGCACAAGCTGTACCAAGCCCAAACAGAACAATAGGCTGACAGCTCTGAAGTGGAGTTGGCAGCTGGGCTGCAGGTCTAACCACTCTTCCAATACAGCCCTAGGCAACCAGGAAATGGAGGGAAAATGACCAAGTCCCTTAAACCTGAAGAGAACACTGCCCTCTGTGGCAGCTCCATAGGAATTACTGCCAACATCAGAACTCCAATAGTCTCGGAGAGGTCTTGAAAAGGCAATTTAAAGGCTTGGTAGGGAGAAATTAATTTGCATGAGTTCACTGCCTGGTCATGGGTTACAAAGGTCCAGACCATAAGCAACAAAGCAGATTTATAGCAGCCCTTTCTGTCACCAGATTAGTTTGTCTGGCATGGAGCTCCCATATGTGGGAGTCAGAGGCTTCTCCGCCTCTCACTGCCATGTAACAGTCATGGGCTCAGCCCTTAATATTTTTGAAAGGCACTGGACTGATATCCTCCCTACAGTACATCTCTGGACAGGTACAGCACAGGCAACAGAAGTGCAAGATTCCCCACACTGCCTCAATCATGATTCTGAATTCTAATCTGAAAGGGCCGCCTCAATCTCTATGCCCACACAACCTGTGACCTTCAAATGGAATCTGTGCACAAAAAAAAAATAGCAATGGTAAGCTTTATAATATGATATCCAGTACACTAGGAAAATGACTGAAGGCTCGTAGATACAAACTTACATCCCTGTGGTGCAGACTAAAGAACTAAGTCTGCATTAGTGTGCCCTGTGCTAATTATCCTGTGTGGACCCTGCTGGCGTGCACTAAAAATTCTTTAGTGCACATTAATGTAGTCTTCCTTCAAACAGTACTATGTTAACGCTTACTACTCATTAGGAAACATCAAGCATGCATGAGCAGGATTCATATAGGCCACATTAACTAGGAATAAAATGTACACCCCTCTGGTGTGGGCTAAAGCATGTAAACAAGCCATGTGAAAACAACTCATTTAGATAGCCCAGTACTCATGTAGTAACATTTACCCTACAATCACTACTGTGCTGGCATGAATTAGAACAGATAAACTAGAAAAAACATTATTTTGTATCATAGTACAAGTCCCCCACAGCTCAACACTTGGCTAATTGGATTAGAACTAATGAAGCACAGAGGCTTGAAAGGGATGTTGACTGTACATGTTCTAGGTATTAGGGTTTTTTTTTAAATTTTTTTTTAAGGACAGATTACATAATTAGCTACCAACCAGATATGCTGAAGTTTTCAATTATATTTTCTTTACATAAGATAAGTGACACAACCTTTCATGGATATATAATGCAATTGTAGCCGATAATCTACAACAATGTCCACAAAGGCACGGTACCATTTAATAAAAAGAAAAAACTCTGAACTTGTCACATTTTTTCTCATAAGCTTAACTAACAATTCCTACAGGACTGGAGAACGATATTCAAGAAAAACACACAGAGAATATTTCTTGTATACCACTAGGCCTGGCAGAATTTGATTTATTTTAATAAATATCAATGAATAATATTGATGTTTATTTTTAAGCAGTTATTTCAACTTATGAATTTAAAGTTTCACATTTGCAAAAAATGATGGTTTTTAAGAAATTTTTTTTACACCATTAGAAATTTCAGTTGTGTATAATTATGGGGCAGAGGTGTATCAGACAATAACTATTTAATGACACTAGAGATTGAGATTCAAAAAGTTAAATTATCAAAATCACATGTCAAAATATGCAAAGTAAATATCCTTAAATCAAACTCTAAAAGATTCTCAAGCAGCATTTTTCTTATTTTGCCCATCTGTAACTTTCAATCATCATCAATGGAACTATTTTTCATTGATTTGTTTATGGCAAAGTTAAATCAATGTTTACCAACACTTTCTGATAAAAGTCGAGTCCTTCAACCCTATATATTATCAAGCATCCCGAAAACTAATCCTGCAGTTAGATCTTTGCTATTAAGTCTCTTACTGCTCTGCATGTTTTTAATTTTAATGAATTTTAGAGAAAAAGTCCTGGTAGAAACACACTAATTTTAATTGACTGATACTGTGTCTGTTTTTAAGTAGCAGGACAGCCAAATGTGAGGAAATAAACTCTCTCAGATAGCTACACTTAAAATGGTTACAGCCAATATGCTTGCTTTGAAACTAAGAAATCTTAGACGTGTGCACTACTTTAACATTAAAAAAAAATCTATGAATGCTGAAAGGTTTGTAATGTATGATTTTAATAAACAGTATTATGTTAATATAAATTCTAAAATAAGTAATTTGAACTAAGCATTTTCAGTCAGCAATTAAGTTACTTTAATAAGTTAGTTCTCTGGTTCATAAAAACAGAAGATGTAAGCAAAGTTCATAAATGAATGCATTGTACTTACAGGAATAGTCCATAAATTTGATCCAACTTTCCATTTTGCAAACATATGCTTCTGTGCCTACAACCAACGTGTTTCCGGAATTAAAAAAATAAACTCACTGTAAACAGTTATTTCTAAACAATTAAATATTTATCCGTCATCTCTGAAAAGCCAACACTTCAACAACAAGAAATTGGAAGTAAGAAAAGAGCAGAGCTATAACAAAGTAAACTACATCTTTAAAATTCGACATATTTCTGCTACCACTGATTAGTAGGAAAATTTTAGAAAAGTTTTTACTTGTTACTAACCGCTGCTTTCCATTTACTTTTTGCAATAATCAATTATATTAACATTAATGAAGTGTTTACAACATACCATTCTGAAGTGGACAATACTCCTTTAAAAAGGAAAATGCAAGAATGGTTGGTTTTAGACCACAATATAAACACTTGGTATTACTTTGTAAAAAAAAACAAACAAAACACACAAAATTAGATATTCCTTTCCAATACAGTGAACTCCACATTGTTCATCTGACCTTTTCATAATGGAAATGCAGGGATGCATTTGGGCATGTAATCTCTCAATCCTATTTTAGACAAATATACACAAAGATCTATTCACTTTATCTGTGCACACACCTGCTCCTGTGCTGAGCAAGCTGTTTTTATTTGAACTAATGTCCTTAAATGGCACAATATTCAGACAAAAAATACATGGCAACCACCCTGCTCATCTCTCCTTCAAAAGCTACAACTAGCATTCCTTATTTGAACAAAATTCTCTCTCTAACCATATCTGCTCCACAAATATTACTTGTTAACAGGCGTCGGCTACTGATGCAGTTGAACCACTGCTGAACACAAACTTAGGTGCAAATGTAGACAAAGGCAGAGCATGGTTTTTGAAGACACCAAACATGCACTGTCCTTGTCTATACTGCAGCTAAACAGTTCCCAGCACTAGTTCTGCTGCACCCACTGCTAATACCAGTTTTTAGCAACAGATGATTTCCATAGCGTAGGCAAGCATCTGTGTATTAGCATAGCCTAATGTGTGTTTTATAGTCTTCCTCTTGTTCTCTCTGAAAAGAGCTGATTATGAACCTAGTAATTATGGAGCAATGGTAGTGCAACCATACCTCTATACTTCCTGGGTTTCCAACTTTTTGCCCTCTGTCTAATGTCCTTGAAAGTTAATATGCAGTCACACCACTGACACATTCCTGTGAATATGGAGGAGAGCCTCACCCTTGCTCTAGTCCCTTTAAGCCAGGTAGAAAAGCACCACATTTGGCTGAAGAATTTCCCAGAACTGCAAAAGACACTCAGGGAATCCCTTCAAATCTTGCAGGACTGCAGACCACAGGACTATGGATATTCACTAGAGCAGGGGTAGGCAACCTATGGCACGCATGCCGAACATGGCACGCAAGCTGATTTTCAGTGGCACTCACACTGCCTAGGTCCAGTCCATCGGTCTGGGGAGCTCTGCATTTTAATTTAATTTTAAATGAAGCTTCTTAAACATTTTAAAAACCGTATTTAGTTGACATACAATAGTTTAGTTATATACTATAGCCTTATAGAAAGAGACCATCTAAAAACGTTAAAATGTATTAATGGCACACAAAACCTTAAATTAGAGTGACTAAAATGAAGACTTGGCACACCACTTCTGAAAGGTTGCCGACCCCCACACTAGAGACACTGCCATAACTTGGACAAGTACTCAGGGTTGTTGAAGTTCAGCGGCGGGGGGGCCTCTGAAGCCCCAAAGCAGCTCACAATCAGAGGTGAGCGAAGGGGATTTAAAGTCACCATAGCCTCACTTCCTTCCCGGGGCTGCAAGTTCTGTGCAGCACCTCTATGAGGTACACACCAGAATCTCATACTTTTAACTTTATCTTAAACCTTTTGGTATGAGAATTTCATCACTCAAACTAACGTGTGAAAGAGCACTTCCTGATTGTCAGATGACAAAGTATAATGTCTTGTCAATATTTCTAATCATATTTACACTGGAGATTCAAATGTAATATATTGTATACATTTAAAACGTAATGTACAATCTTTAAATTTGCTTATTTTATCTTTACTTACACCATTTTATAATTTCAAGTCTGCAAGTATACATAACAATAGCAAAGCAATAAACTAAAAATAGAACCAGCTTCCTCTACGAAAAACTAAAATGATAAGACTTCAGTATTAAGGTCTAGATCTGCAAAATAACGTTAAGAATTCAGCTCTGCTGTAATCTCACAGTGGTTTTTGCTCCTATCATTTAAATACTGAGTGCATTCTGAGAGAGAAAATTGATAAGGGATATTAATGACCAGATAGATAATTTATCTTAAAATGCATTTGACTATGGTAGCTATGGAGATCAGAAATAAGGGCCGCTAACTGGCTAAACAACAAATTTGTGGATTTAATAAACAAGATGCATGGTGGAGAGTTCGACATATGTGAAACTGGAAAATGATACTTTGCCAGTCTCCAGTGCTTTTCAGTTGTATATCCAGTTCTCCCCCCAGCACCTTTCCCTCCACAGATTATTCATGGCGGAATTCTGCACCACTGTGCATGTGTAGAATTCATGTTCCCTACAGATTTCTTTACCTCCCTGCACAAAAATGACTTTCTGACAGAGAAGCAAATGGAAGCTGCAAAAATAGTCACGTGCCCTTCCCCAGCAGTGCAGATAAAAAACATAGCCGTCTTGGCCAGTGGCCCCTACCCTGTACAGGGCTCAGCTGCTAGTCCTGGTTGGCTGGGGTTGAAGGAGGATGGGACTTCCTCTTCTCCTGCAAGAAGCGAATGGGGCTGGCTCCGACACACCCCCAGAAATCTCCCCCAGTTCCACACATATCCAGCTGAGCAATCACCTTACCCCCATCACTCCTCAGCCGTAGAATATGGGGTCACGGTATACAGTCTACTCAAACCCTGTGCATCTGGACCCCGCCCGTATCCAGACCCCTGCTGAGCCTCAACTCCCCCTACACCCAGAGTGTCCTCCCATCTGAACTGCCACACTGCTGAGTCTCATGCCCTGCACCCAGACACCACTGATGAGCTGCCCTGCTGCACCTGGACCCTCAATCCTGCTGAGCCCTATCCACCCTGCATCTGGACCTCCATCCCTGCACCCAGACCCCCCCCCCCACTAGACTCCCTCACTTGAACCTCCACCCTCTGAGCCCCACCTCTGGGTGTCGAGGGAGTTGAGGCGCAGCTGGGGTTGAGGGAGGATGGGACTTCCTCTTCTCCTGCAACTTGAGTGTACTTTTGAAAGTGTACACACATGTGCACAGACAGTTATGTTCCACCACCACATCACCTTATTTCTAAGCCAGTCTCCCATGCTCAAAGGCGGCCTGCTCTTTGCTCTAGCAAAAAGACCATGGCCTTTGAATATTAAGTGTCTGGCTAGAGAAATCAGCTGAACCTAGCCTTCACAGAGAAAGGTTCATGTTTTTGTATAATTCCCACAAATTAATTCTGCTCTACATCAAATATGATCAGCATTAGTCTGTTGATTCAATCTGTCACAGTTAGCAATGTGAAGTCAAGCCAATACTCCTTTTCTGAAAGCTCGTGTTTCTAATTTTTTTATTCCAGAAATATTCTCATCTCTGATAGACTGGAAAGCTCTGTTTTTGCCCAACCATCCCATCCCAGTATGCAGAATGCATATGCTACTTCATGTCCATTGAGTTGCTTTAAAACAAACAATGCCAAAGGCCTCTGTATTCAAATGAGGCTAATAGTTATTACTTCTATTTCTCTAACGTGCCAAGTCTATAATTTTCCGGAGTGCTTGTGAACAATGAGTAATGCAATCTTGCAATCAATCACAGCTTGTTATTTGATTCATTATTGAATCCAGTTTTACCATCATGACTACTTGGTTGTGCATGGCCACTTTCATGCACTATACATAAACTGAACAGGGTCAATTTGAATGAATAAATTTCACACTGATTCAAATAAAAACATCTCAGGAGTTAAAGATACTGCTTTTGCTACACCACAGAACTAATGTTTTAAAAAAAAAAAAATCTTAAATACTGCAACATTCCTATTCTGTCAACCAGAAAAATGAGAAGTTGAATCCTTTCCAGTTAATTAGTGGCACTTATGTTAGAACAAAAATTTAAGTCCCCATTCCACTCCACAAACAGAAATTTTCCATACCGCCTCAAAATTATATGCATGGCTGTGCTTTGCCATTTCTATACTTTGCCAAACTGTAATTATAACTTTACCACCTCTCTAAGATAATCAAGGGAGCAATCTGGAAGTGTAAAAGTAATTTGAAATACCTAGGGAAAAACCTTCAAAGTACATCTCAATACAGCAAAAACAAAAGTGAGGAAGAAACTAGTGGTTTTTAGATCCACATGTCAGATTACATCCACATGTAAAATTCATGTCAGAGGGTATTATTGTATCAGCGTTGTTCCCTGCTAAACTGCAGATGATTATTGAGAAGAAAGCATCACATTCAAAGAAAATATAATGTTAAATTGCTCTTGCCTGAAAAACTAAAGAAAAAAGGGAGACACATGAAAGGACTATCTACATAGTTTAGATGAGGATTTGTTGTCTGAGGGCTTGTCTACATCAGAAAGTTGCAGCGCTGGTGAGGGAGTTACAGCGCTGCAACTTTGAAGGTGTACACATCTGCAGGGCACCACCAGCGCTGCAACTCCCTGTTTGCAGCGCTGGCCGTACTCCCGTTTTGTCTCGGGTGTAGAGGATCCAGCGCTGGTGATCCAGCGCTGGTAATCCAATGTAGACACTTACCAGCGCTTTTCTTGACCTCCGTGGAAGGAGGAAGCCTCTGGTAATCAAGCGGGTCTCCTTTCCCGGTTTGCTCTCTCGTTCCCAGAGCCCAGAGCAAGCAGGTCTCCTTCCCTGCGGTTTGCTGGGTGGCTCCGGGAACGAGAGAGCAAACCGCGGCGAAGCGGGTCTCCTTTCCCGGTTTGCTCTCTCGTTCCCAGAGCCCAGAGCAAGCAGGTCTCCTTCCCTGCGGTTTGCTGGGTGGCTCCGGGAACGAGAGAGCAAACCGCGGCGAAGCGGGTCTCCTTTCCCGGTTTGCTCTCGCGTTCCCGGAGCCCAGAGCAAGCAGGTCTCCTTCCCTGCGGTTTGCGGGGTGGCTCCGGGAACGAGAGAGCAAACCGCGGCGAAGCGGGTCTCCTTTCCCGGTTTGCTCTCTCGTTCCCGGAGCCCAGAGCAAGCAGGTCTCCTTCCCTGCGGTTTGCTGGGTGGCTCCGGGAACGCGAGAGCAAACCGCGGCGAAGCGGGTCTCCTTTCCCGGTTTGCTCTCTCGTTCCCAGAGCCCAGAGCAAGCAGGTCTCCTTCCCTGCGGTTTGCTGGGTGGCTCCGGGAACGAGAGAGCAAACCGCGGCGAAGCGGGTCTCCTTTCCCGGTTTGCTCTCGCGTTCCCGGAGCCCAGAGCAAGCAGGTCTCCTTCCCTGCGGTTTGCTGGGTGGCTCCGGGAACGAGAGAGCAAACCGCGGCGAAGCGGGTCTCCTTTCCCGGTTTGCTCTCTCGTTCCCGGAGCCCAGAGCAAGCAGGTCTCCTTCCCTGCGGTTTGCTGGGTGGCTCCGGGAACGCGAGAGCAAACCGCGGCGAAGCGGGTCTCCTTTCCCGGTTTGCTCTCTCGTTCCCGGAGCCCAGAGCAAGCAGGTCTCCTTCCCTGCGGTTTGCTGGGTGGCTCCGGGAACGAGAGAGCAAACCGCGGCGAAGCGGGTCTCCTTTCCCGGTTTGCTCTCGCGTTCCCGGAACCCCCCTTGAAGCCGCCCAACAGCGCTGCAGTGTGGCCACATCTAACACCACTTGCAGCGCTGGTTGCTGTAAGTGTGGCCACTCTGCAGCGCTGGCCCTATACAGCTGTACTAATACAGCTGTAACAACCAGCGCTGCAAAACTTTAGATGTAGACATGGCCTGAGTCTACAGATGTGGAATTTGTATTTCTTTCCTCACTTTTGTGGCTATGCTTAAGCTGCTTTATAAATTAGACATTTATATGTCAACAAGCATATGTAGGATAATTACTTAACTCATGTGCTGGGGAATTGAAGCTGTTTTATAGATTGTTCAAAGCACTCTGTCAAGTTTTTAAATTACATTTCTTATGTTTTATTGTTTTCTGAATTACTTTGACATTGCTATCAGTACGTTACTGAGGTTTAATTGCAAATATATAAAGTGTTTGGGGAAAAAAACCCATAAAACACAAGACATTTCAAGCATATTTATTCACTGAGAGATGGTTTTTAAAAAGAGATCCCTTACCCAAAAGAACAAAGTGTGAAAATAGCTCAGTGTCTTTGTAAATACTGCAGACCACACAAACCAAGCCCTGAACTCTTGCAGGGGGACAAGATGAGACTTTGGGGAATACCAGCAAACTGATGGTGGCATTAACAGCGTTCAATCCTCTCCAAAATGCTGTTCTTGATTAGCCAGGGATCCAGATGGGGGAAACGTGTGCTCTCTTTCTACATAGGTACGATTTTAAGAGTTTGGGGATACACTTATATTAGGATCTGCTATTTGGTATAACACTCAATTGACAGAGCTGTTTCTCTCAGAAATTGGAGAAGAACCCAGCAGGTGTGTTATGTATTCCTTAGAGCAAGGGTAGGCAACCTATGGCACACGTACCGAAGGCGCACGCGAGCCGATTTTCAGTGGCACTCACACTGCCTGGGTCCTGGCCACCGGTCCAGGGGGCTCTGCATTTTAATTTAATTTTAAATGAAGCTTCTTAAACATTTTAAAAACCTTATTTACTTTACATGCAACAATAGTTTAGTTATATATTATAGACTTATAGAAAGAGACCTTCTAAAAACGTTGCAATGTATTACTGGCACGCAAAACTTTAAATTAGAGTGACTAAATGAAGACTTGGCACATCACTTCTGAAAGGTTGTCAATCCCTGCCTTAGAGCATACAGCCCATGACTACCTATCTTTAGAAAAGGCAGAATCATTTCCAGACACACCAGTTTGGATTTTTTTCTAATTACAAATTGTTTGAGGTTTCTTAGATCTAATATGAATCATCATCCTATCAAAATCTCACTTTCATGCAGTGACATGGGTTTGATGTCATCATGTGTTTTGGGATGGAAGAGGAGAAAAACAATGAAAATGGAAGTATGGACAAAGGAGAAATTACGTTTTTCTTGGGTAAATGGTGATAAAAATTAATGGTATCTAAAGTTAGTATCTAAAGACATTTGCCTTCAGAACTGGTCTAGGCTAGGTTTAATTATAAATTAGCACTTCTATTGAACTTTACATCCATAAATCTTAAAGTACATCTGGGTGCTTTCAATAGGTTTTAGAAAGTCTAGTAAAATTAGCTCATTAGCAGATGAGATGACACCAATGCGGGTAGTCATCTCCTGAGAGAGCAAGTGTTATACTTCAATGTTTAGCATTTTGGGTCAGATTGTTGGATTAACATGGGCGAGACAGATGAATGTTGTATCAAGGCTTGCATCAAGAATAAGGAAACCATAAATAAAGATGGTGAAAGGGCTCTGCCAGTTGTTTAACTCTTAGCTAGCTATTGACAGGCAATGTGTAATTTTTTTCTTTGAGTAACAGACTCCTATACCATTAAATGCTATATATACACACACAGTGTTCTTCCGAAACACACTTTTCTTTTCTATGAAGTTTGACTTGTTTTCTCTCACAGATATCAAGAGATGGAAATGATAGAGTATGTATTTAATTATGTATATTTGTATCAATCTCATCTTGGCATGCTGATGTTGCTAATATAATTTAATAAAATACAGTCACACATTACACTGATTTGACTGAAAAACATTTTACTTGTCCATCATAAATCAAGTAAACCACAGTTTAAGGAAAAATATGAGGAAAAAACAATGATCACACATACAACCTCTCAGAGGAAGAACCTACTTTGAATTTAACCACACGAACAAATATAAATTGTAAATTATTCACATAAATTATTCTTGTGGATGACCTGTCTGTCTTCATGTTCTGTTTTTTAATCATCTAAATTACTGGAGGAGTGTTACCTCTCTTCTGTCAGTATTTTTTCAACACAAGGTTACGCAGATATTTTAAGTGTTTGTTTACATTGGTTTCTAACAGCCATTAAAGTCATGCAGTGGTAAGGACTAATGCACTTCAGTAATTATGAATAGCCAAAGAGTACTTGGAGAGTTCATTAGGGAAACTAGAGAGCAATAATAGGCTAGCTGTGCTTCTGAACCACTTGTCTCATTTTTGTATTGCACTGACTACCAATGTTGTTCTCATTACAGTATTATGGCTTATATAGGTATAAATGTAGGATTAAAAGCTTTTTAAAATAGCTGTTACTGTACTTTAAATGCCTCCCTGCTCTCAAGAGACATTTAGATCCCATAAATTTCATTTGAAAAACCTTAAGTGCTAACCAGAATATAAACTGCACAAAACCATCCAACCTCACTGGAAGCAAGGATGCCTAGGTAAATCATCACAAGGCAAATAGCAGGATATTTCTCATAGCCTTCATATCAGTTTGCTCATTTTAATGGAAACTGAAAGCTATGTTGATAGTTTCCCTCAGATCCCTAAATTCCGCTGTAGATCTTTTACCCAAATCTTTTTTTGTACTCCTTAATCTAAAAATTCACTGGACTTGGTAACATATTGGTTCACATCACCCATTATTTTTGGTCATCTACTATAGCCTTTATTCCTTATGAAATACAACATGCTCCAGAGCTCTCGGCATTGATATTAAATACATGTAGCCAAAGGCATGTCTCCTTATTAAACTGTACAACAAAACTCTTTGTAAAAACAATACATAACATTATTCTTTGTGCTTCTCATTGATAACTTGCAGCTCGTATGTGAAATATCAAATATGCTGTTTCACACTAATCTCCCTTATAGAGAACCATCTTGTAGAGTGATAAGTCAGAAAAGAAAATTGTGAAAACAAAAAACAAAAAAACCTCCCCCAACCAAACAAAAAACCCCTGTGTGTCAATAATCAGTAAGCATGTTCCAATTTGTGTCTGCTTAAAGGTACTGATAAAGTTATTCCACTGCCACTGTGGTGCCATTAGAGTTATGCAATAGCAAACTGTAGTCTACTCTACTTCATCATTCAAATAGCAACAGACTCCTTATTGCTGGTGATAGTCGATACATGAAACAGAAATCCAGAGAAGCAGAATGAACTTTAAGACTCCCAATTCAATTTGCAAGTACTGCTAGTTACAAAAATTGTAGTATGACCTGTAAATCAAGCAGAATTGATGTTAAAATTGAGAAAAAGAATAATGTTATTAAATACAGAATGTTTCAGACTCTATTCATACAAATTTAAAAACACCTACAAATATTAGGAGTATTAGTATTTGAACTTCTTGAAGATTTATAAAAAGACTGAACCAACCTACAAGGCAACACTGAGGCTGTAATTAACACTTGATTCTTTTTAGGCCTACTGTTACCTTGCACAGTATTTCTCTGATCAGGACATTGTTATTCTTAGCCAATCAATAGTTTATTAATTCACCCAGACCCACATAAGTATAAAATCAACAGTTATATCAATCAAGTGTAGATATAAATGCTCTAGGCACAAAGGGCCGGCTCTAGGCACCAGCCCAGCAAGCAGGTGCTTGGGGTGGCCAACGGAGAGGGGCGACACGTCCGGCAATTGGACGGCACGTCCCTCACTCCCTGTTGGAAGGAAGGACCAGCCGCTGAATTGCTGCCGAAGACTGGAGCGGCGGCAGGAGAGCTGATCATGACTTTTTTCTTTCTTTTTTGGCTACATGGGGCAGCAAAAACCCTGGAGCCAGTCCTGTAGGCATGTACTGCTCATAAACCAAATGAACAAACTAATAATCTTGTAAGCAGATAACACAGACCAGTGTTGGGGCTATACCAAGGAACAATACAAATCACCAAGATTTCTATTAAATTTACTCACCAAGATTTCTAATTATATTAAACTTATCCATCTCTAAAACACTTATCACACTTCAGGTAATTCTCCAGAGAGTAAGGATGAGTTTCTGAGTTTTTCTTAAAACCATTTGCTTATCCTTACGGACAAAGGTGCTTGCAGGTGGGTCAGAAAATTTCAGATGAATATTGGAATGAAAGCAAATCTCAAAATCCTCCATGAAATGGAAGGAGAAGTTACTTAGCTGCACGGTAACTTGAGTTCGAGATGTTTTGTCCCTATGGATGCTCCACCACAGGATACGCAAGTGTCTGGTCACTCTCAACCAGAGACTCTAAAGAATTCCTGGGGGTCCGCACTGTGTAGAGCAGCTGTGCTCCCATATAAGGGCATGTAAGGAGGCACGGACCCATTGCCACTTAGTTCCTTCCCAACCTAGAAGCCAGAGACTCTGCAGCAGAGGGGAAGGAGGTCTCCTCTAGTACCGAGGCAGCATATGGAACTGGCAGATTATCTGATTTTCCTTTGAGTGGGATGGAACTGGTAAGTGTTGGTGCCTCATTTTAGCTGATATCCTCTAAAATCGTTTACCACAATGACCTCCAGTGTTCCATTAAGCCCACTGAAGTGGTGGATAGGGAAAGGGTCCCCACAAGTATTCGTAACCTAGGTGCGTAGGACGTCTGCTGGCCTCCTCATGGTAAAAACTAGAGGGGCTATACTACTTAAACAGAGCCCCGTTTGGAGACCTCAGTCTCAGAATGTGTCATCTCACAGATTAAAATGGGGAGCCTCAGGTATCCGTGCCTGTACCAAGGGCTGGGTGTCTGATCTTGGCCTAATGTGGGAGGGTTCAGGCTGCAGCTGTTGAAGTGGTACAAGAGAAATGAGATCTACAAAAGGGCCCTTAGGAGAGGGGACTCTGGTTCCTCCAATATGAGGAGGTCCTCTGGGGAAACAAATCTGGAGGGTTGTGGAGGACTATGGTAGTGTGAAGTTGGAGCCTACGTCAGTACCATGGTGGAGACACTGCATGCAGTACTGGAGAAGCCAACAGGACAACATTTCTGAGTTCAGAGTACTGATGTTGTGAAGACAATGGTACTAGAGCTCGTGAAGAAACCTTGGGTGCACCTAACTACTGAGAAGTGTTGAGCGGTACTGAGGTAGGACCTTCTCTGCGTTGCCTAAGAGAAGACTTCTATGAGTGAGGTTTTCTTAGGTGGTGCTAATACCTTGGTACTGATATCAGCCAGAACTTCACTGGTACCCTTTGTGGGATGTGAGGTCTCCTGGGAGTCTCATATATGGGGTGAACTACCCCCTTTCTTGACAGAGAAAGAGGCTTTTTCTTTGATATCTTTATCTCTGGAGCTGCTCCTGTGGCTCGAGCAGCCTGAGATATTGAGGCTGATGTATGGGAGGAGGGAAGCAGAATCCACCAAAAGTAGACAGCATTCCATTTAGAGAAGCTTCAGCATAAAAGAATAGAGGCTGAAATCTTCCTTTGAACCCTGTGCAGACTTTACACATTGATGGAACATGGGTGTCTCTGAGACACCGGAAGCTAGAGTACCCTGTGCTATGGGTAAAAGACCTGTGGCAGATTTGGAAAGGCCTGAAAAACCAGGGTTTTCTGCACACCCCAAGGAAGTGCTGAAGCACGAAATAAGTAGTACAGAAGGGAGAAAGGGAAATCCCCCTTCAAACCACAAATGTGCTGATTAAGAAAAAATAAAAAATGAAATAAAAAACTCCAGAGAATAAAAGATTCACAATGTCATAAACAGATAGCTAAGGGTTAATGTCTCTTTCACCTGAAGCACCTGACCAGAGGACCAATCAGGAAACCGGATTTTTTCAACTTTGGGTGGAGGGAATTGAGTGTTTTTTTTTTTTTCTGGCTGCCTGCTTTCTCTGAGCTTTGGAGAAGTAGTTCTACTTTCTAGTCTTCTGTTTCTAAGTGTAAGGACAAAGAGATCAGATAGTAAGTTCTATGGTTTCTTTTCTTTGGTATTTGCATGAATATAAGTGCTGGAGTGCTTTGATTTGTATTCTTTTTGAATAAGGCTGTTTATTCAATATTCTTTTAAGCAATTGACCCTGTGTTGTATCATCTAATACAGAGAGAACATTTGTACTTATTTTTCTTTCTTTTTATATAAAGCTTTCTTTTAAGACCTGTTGGAGTTTTTCTTTACTTCAGGGAAATTGAGTCTGTACTCACCAGGGAATTGGTGGGAGGAAGAAATCAAGGGGAGATTTGTGTGTTGGATTGCTAGCCTGACTTTGCATTCCCTCTGGGGGAATAGGAAAGTACTTTTTGTTTCCAGGATTGGGAACAGAGAGGGAGATTCACTCTGTTTGGATTCACAGAGCTTATGTCTGTGTATCTCTCCAGGAGCATCTGGAGGGGGGAAGGGAAAAAGGATTATTTCCCTTGGTTGTGAGACTCAAGGGATTTGGGTCTTGGGGTCCCCAGGGAAGGTTTTTCAGAGGGACCAGAGTGCCCCAAAACACTCTAATTTTTTGGGTGGTGGCAGCAGGTACCAGGTCCAAGCTGGTAACTAAGCTTGGAGATTTTCATGCTAACCCCCATATTTTGGACGCTAAGGTCCAAATCTGGGACTAAGGTTATTACATGGTGGCAGTGGGTGGGAGATAGACAGAATCCAGAAGCCAGTAGGAATATTATATTTTTCTTTTCTCTGCTAAGGGCTTTTTAGCAGAGAGAAACAGTTGGTTTTAAAAGGGAACCAGAGAGAATTTTTTTTTTCTGCTCTCTCTGGCAGTTTGTGGCTTGCATGTTAAGCGAGAAGCCATTAAGAGGCTGTTGAGCGTCTTTTGTCATGCAATAGCCCTCCCATTAGGAAGCAAGTACCGGCACTTATATGCATGCAAATAAAGTGGTTTTTCTGGTTTCCTTTCATTGAACATTAGCTAGAGAGAGAAAAGGAAAAAAGCACTGTTGCTAGGCAGACTTCAGGAGGCAACAGAACCTGCAGTTCAGAAGATAAACACCGGAGGGCACCCCAACACAAGAAAACAGGAACCATGACTTCTAAGGCAAAAATTGACGCCGAAGAACAAATCAAAGAAGCTGAACACAGGCGACAGATGGAGATGAAAGAAAAGGAAGAAAGCATGAAACTGGCAGCCTTCCAAAGAGAACAGGCAGCCCAAGAGGCAGCACACAAAAGAAAACTAGAAGAAGAAGAGATAGCCTACCGAAGGAAACAAGCAGAAGAAGAGTTGGCCCACCACCGAGAAATGGAAAAACACCAAAAAGAAATGGAAAAAACACCAAAAAGAAATGGAAAAACAACAAAAAGAAATGGAAAAACAACAAAAAGAGAATGAAAAGAAGGAAAAACAGAGAAAACATGAACTGGAGTTGGTAAAAGCTGGGCTGCATGTGCCAGCCAACCCTAACAACCCGGCGCCAAATATTGCTCCACAGCACAGGAAATTTCCCACCTACAAGGCAGGTGATGACACCGAGGCCTTCTTGGAAAATTTTGAAAGAGCCTGTCTTGGGTACAGCATTCCCGAAGACCAGTACATGGTAGAATTGAGGTCACAGCTCAGTGGACCTTTAGCAGAGGTGGCAGCTGAAATGCCTAAGCACCAAATGAATGACTATAAACTTTTTCTAACCAAGGCCAGATACAGGATGGGGATAACCCCAGATCATGCCCGTCGGCGCTTCAGAACCCAAAAGTGGAAACCAGAGGTGTCATTTCCCAAACACGCCTACTACATTGCAAAAAACTATGAGGCCTGGCTAACAGGAAACAACATTCAAACCTTGGAAGAACTGAACCTCCTCATACAAATGGAGCAGTTCTTGGATGGTGTTCCTGAAGACATCACACGGTACATACAAGATGGAAACCCCAAGAATATCGCTGAGGCGGGGGAGATTGGAGCCAAATGGATGGAACTGGCAGAAAGCAAGAAAGCTACTGTCAAGGGGAACGATTACCCCAGGGGGCACACAGACCATAAACCCTACAACCGAGGACAGCCAAAGACCCCACATACCACCCAAGTAAAGCCACAGATACCCTACCCTTCAACCTCACCAGTCTCCAGTAACTCACCTCGGCCCAGTGACCCATCAGATGGAAGATGCTTTAAGTGTAATGAACTGGGACATATCAAGGCCAACTGTCCCAAGAACACCATGCGAGTGCAATTCATTACACCACCATCACACCAAAGATCCCCAGGCCCGGATGCCTCTCAAATACCCTTGGAGCGAAGGGAAAATTTGAGAGTGGGCGGAAAGAAGGTTACTGCGTGGAGAGACACGGGGGCACAAGTGTCAGCTATCCACCAATCCTTCGTTGACCCCAAATTCATCAACCCAAAGGCCAAAGTTACAATTTACCCCTTCATGTCACAAGCTGTAGACTTGCCTACAGCTCAACTGCCTGTCCAGTACAAAGGCTGGTCAGGAATGTGCACTTTTGCAGTCTATGACAATTATCCTATCCCCATGCTACTGGGGGAAGACTTGGCCAACCAGGTGAGGCGGGCCAAAAGAGTGGGAATGGTTACACGTAGCCAAACCAGGCAAGCTTCCAGACCCATTCCTGTTCCTGAGCCATCCACAGAGGCCCCGTCTGTGTTACCAGAGACCCAGACAGAGGTAGTGGACCCGGATTCCATGCCTACCACTGAAACAGCCACAGCATCTCCAGTCCCAGGCCCGGAACTGGAACAGCAACCAGCACCAACAAGTGCAACTACATCTTCAAACTCAACGCCAGAGGGCGCCAGCGAGCCAAAACTGGCAGAAGCCACAGACAGCCATACCCAAAAGGCTCAGCCAGAGCCTGAAATACCCTCAGGTGCACCAGCGGAGAGCGGTTCACCAGCAACGGAAACAACCCCATCACCTACATCGCTTCCAGAGGGACCAAGCCCAAGTCCACAGTCTGAGGAAGAACTGGTGACCCCAGACTCAAGGGAACAGTTCCAGACTGAGCAGGAAGCGGATGACAGCCTTCAGAAAGCTTGGGCGGCGGCACGGAGCACCCCACCGCCTCTCAGCTCTTCTAATCGATCCCGGTTTGTTATAGACCAAGGACTTTTGTACAAGGAAATTCTTTCTGGTGGACACCGGGAAGAATGGCAGCCGCAAAAACAGTTGGTGGTTCCAACTAAGTACCGGGGGAAGCTCTTAAGCTTAGCCCATGATCATCCCAGTGGCCATGCTGGGGTGAACAGAACCAAGGACCGGTTGGGGAAGTCCTTCCACTGGGAGGGGATGGGCAAGGACGTTGCCAAGTATGTCCGGTCTTGTGAGGTATGCCAAAGAGTGGGAAAGCCTCAAGACCAGGTCAAGGCCCCTCTCCAGCCACTCCCCATAATTGAGGTCCCATTTCAGCGAGTAGCTGTGGATATTCTGGGCCCTTTCCCAAAAAAGACGCCCAGAGGAAAGCAGTACGTACTGACTTTAGTGGACTTTGCTACCCGATGGCCAGAAGCAGTCGCTCTAGGCAACACCAGGGCTAACACTGTGTGCCTGGCCCTAACAGACATCTTTGCCAGGGTAGGTTGGCCCTGCGACATCCTTACAGATTCAGGGTCTAATTTCCTGGCAGGGACCATGGAAAAACTGTGGAAAACTCATGGGGTGAATCACTTGGTTGCCACCCCATACCACCATCAAACCAATGGCCTGGTGGAAAGGTTCAATGGAACTTTGGGGGCCATGATACGAAAATTCATCAACGAATTCTCCAATAATTGGGACCTAGTGTTGCAGCAGTTGCTGTTTGCCTACAGGGCTGTACCACATCCCAGTTTAGGGTTTTCACCATTTGAACTTGTGTATGGTCACGAGGTTAAGGGACCATTACAGTTGGTGAAGCAGCAATGGGAGGGGTTTACGCCTTCTCCAGGAACTAACATTCTGGACTTTGTAAGCAACCTACAAAGCACCCTCCGACACTCTTTAGCCCTTGCTACAGAGAACCTAAAGGATGCTCAAGAAGAGCAAAAGGCCTGGTATGACAGACATGCCAGAGATCGGTCCTTCAAGGTAGGAGACCAGGTTATGGTCTTGAAGGCGCAACAGGCCCATAAGATGGAAGCATCATGGGAAGGGCCATTCACGGTCCAAGAGCGCCTGGGAGCTGTAAACTACCTCATAGCCTTTCCCAATTCCTCACTAAAGCCTAAAGTGTACCATGTTAATTCTCTCAAGCCTTTCTATTCCAGAGATTTACAGGTTTGTCAGTTTACAGTCCAGGGAGATGATGCTGAGTGGCCTGACGGTGTCTACTACGACGGGAAAAAAGACGGTGGCGTGGAAGAGGTGAACCTCTCAACCACCCTGGAACGTCTGCAGCGGCAACAAATCAAGGAGCTGTGCACTAGCTTCGCCCCATTGTTCTCAGCCACCCCAGGACGGACTGAACGGGCATACCACTCCATTGATACAGGTAATGCTCACCCAATCAGAACCCCACCCTACCGAGTGTCTCCTCATGCCCAAGCTGCTATAGAACGGGAGATCCAAAACATGCTACAGATGGGTATAATCCGCTCATCTACCAGTGTATGGGCATCTCCAGTGGTTCTGGTACCCAAACCCGATGGGGAAATACGCTTTTGCGTGGACTACCGTAAGCTAAATGCTGTAACTCGTCCGGATAACTATCCAATGCCACGTACCGATGAGCTATTGCAAAAGTTGGGACGTGCCCAGTTCATCTCTACAATAGACTTAACCAAGGGGTACTGGCAAGTACCGCTAGATGAACCTGCCAAGGAGAGGTCAGCATTCGTCACCCATGCGGGGGTGTATGAATTCAATGTCCTTCCTTTCGGCCTTCGAAATGCACCCGCCACCTTCCAGAGGCTGGTAGATGGTCTACTAGCTGGACTGGGAGAATTTGCAGTTGCCTACCTCGATGATGTGGCCATTTTTTCAGACTCCTGGCCCGAACACCTACTACACCTGGAAAAGGTCTTTGAGCGCATCAGGCAGGCAGGACTAACTGTTAAGGCCAAAAAGTGTCAAATAGGCCAAAACAGAGTGACTTACCTGGGGCACCAGGTGGGTCGAGGAACCATAAACCCCCTACAGGCCAAGGTGGATGCTATCCAAAAGTGGCCTGTCCCACGGTCCAAGAAGCAGGTCCAATCCTTCTTAGGCTTGGCCGGATACTACAGGCGATTTGTACCACACTACAGCCAAATTGCTGCCCCACTGACCGACCTGACCAAAAAGACCTAGCCAAATGCCGTTAAGTGGACTGATGAGTGTCAAAAGGCCTTTACCCAGCTTAAGGCGACGCTCATGTCTGACCCTGTGCTCAGGGCCCCGGATTTTGACAAGCCATTCCTAGTAACCACGGATGCATCTGAGCGTGGTATAGGAGCAGTGCTCATGCAGGAAGCAACAGATCACAACTTCCATCCTGTCGTGTTTCTCAGCAAGAAACTGTCTGAGAGGGAAAGTCACTGGTCAGTCAGTGAAAAGAAATGCTATGCCATTGTGTACGCCCTGGAAAAGCTACGCCCATATGTTTGGGGACGGCGGTTCCAACTACAAACTGACCATGCTGCACTAAAGTGGCTTCATACTGCCAAGGGGAACAACAAGAAACTTCTTCGTTGGAGTTTAGCTCTCCAAGATTTTGATTTTGAAATTCAACACATCACAGGAGCTTCTAATAAAGTTGCTGATGCACTCTCCCGTGAGAGTTTCCCAGAATTCAGTAGTTAAAAAGTGTTCTTAAAATGTAGAAGTCTGTTAGTTATATACTTAGGAGTATATGTAAAGGTGTATGTGTTGTATTAATCTGTTTATTTTCAAGTTCTAGAAGGAAATCGCCGCCAGTGAGCTTCCCCACTGTCTGCAATTTGGGGGGCGTGTCATAAACAGATAGCTAAGGGTTAATGTCTCTTTCACCTGAAGCACCTGACCAGAGGACCAATCAGGAAACCGGATTTTTTCAACTTTGGGTGGAGGGAATTGAGTGTTTTTTTTTTTTCTGGCTGCCTGCTTTCTCTGAGCTTTGGAGAAGTAGTTCTACTTTCTAGTCTTCTGTTTCTAAGTGTAAGGACAAAGAGATCAGATAGTAAGTTCTATGGTTTCTTTTCTTTGGTATTTGCATGAATATAAGTGCTGGAGTGCTTTGATTTGTATTCTTTTTGAATAAGGCTGTTTATTCAATATTCTTTTAAGCAATTGACCCTGTGTTGTATCATCTAATACAGAGAGAACATTTGTACTTATTTTTCTTTCTTTTTATATAAAGCTTTCTTTTAAGACCTGTTGGAGTTTTTCTTTACTTCAGGGAAATTGAGTCTGTACTCACCAGGGAATTGGTGGGAGGAAGAAATCAAGGGGAGATTTGTGTGTTGGATTGCTAGCCTGACTTTGCATTCCCTCTGGGGGAATAGGAAAGTACTTTTTGTTTCCAGGATTGGGAACAGAGAGGGAGATTCACTCTGTTTGGATTCACAGAGCTTATGTCTGTGTATCTCTCCAGGAGCATCTGGAGGGGGGAAGGGAAAAAGGATTATTTCCCTTGGTTGTGAGACTCAAGGGATTTGGGTCTTGGGGTCCCCAGGGAAGGTTTTTCAGAGGGACCAGAGTGCCCCAAAACACTCTAATTTTTTGGGTGGTGGCAGCAGGTACCAGGTCCAAGCTGGTAACTAAGCTTGGAGGTTTTCATGCTAACCCCCATATTTTGGACGCTAAGGTCCAAATCTGGGACTAAGGTTATTACACACAAGAAGTGAGAAAAAGTGGGAAGCTGAGAAAAGGAGATACCAAAAATGCACGGTCTTGAGCGGAACTGAGTAGTGGCAGGTCTGTGCTTCCTTATATGCCTTCATGGGAGAATGAGGTACTCCTCTGTGCAGGTGAGAACCCAATGACACTTTTACAGTCTTTGGTTGAAGGTGCACAGTTGGGCACAAATCCTGCAGTGGAGCACCCAATGACACATATACTTGAATTACGTTTCTCTGCCCAGTTCTAGTGCTTGAATTAACATCTGCTAAACAGGAGAAATATTGTATCAGGAAGAAAACTGGAGAGAAAAGGCTGCAGGATATTTTAGGTTTGTAAGCATTTTTTCTTTGGAAGGATTTATTGCAGGATTTACTGTACAGGTAGTGAATTTTATCCACAAAACTTGCGTGTCAGTTTAATAAGTCAGGTTACAATTCTGAAGAAGGAAAAGAAAAAAAAAATCCTATTCATGATTTCATGCAGAAAAAGTATGGATAAAGGAACAATTTCTATAAGAAATTGAAAAGTTTTATCTGATAATAGAACAAGCTCACACCTTTCTAAAATACACACAGAACCCTCCCTCAAAATCTAGGGTGCACTGAACATACTGCTTTTAGTTTCTACCACAAAGCATGAGCAGGGCCCAGAGAGTTATGTGAAAATTCTCAACCTGTTGTGGAGCTGAGATGGCTACGGACCCTGGAATACAAAAACAACTGATTTTCATTTTGTTTCATACCAAACGGTGCCAGTACTTGAAACACTGGATCTCACATGCATTTATGCTGGCACACCACCATTATTCTGACTGAAATCAGATGCCAATGAATTATGTTTTGGGTATAACATACACAAATATTATCCCTGTGGAGAAGCAATAAAAGCTTTTGAGAATCAATGCCCGTCTTCCCATCACAGCTGCTTATTTTCTTATGGTTTTACTGTGATGGCACAGATACTGATGAGTCACACCATCAGTCATGCACTTGCACCTTTCATAGTAGTCTTAGCATGCACCTGTCTAGATGGACGTCAGAATTCTTGGTTTAAAACGTTGGCTGTTTTTAAATCGGTCTGGTGATATGTTTATAACTCGGATACGTGAAGTAGAAAATCCACAAAATGCAGACATGAGAAGCATCCAGATGGAAAATTCCTAGCAAAGCGTGTCTATTTCTTTCTGTTTTCTCTACTAACTTAAGTCTAAAAGAGTCAAAAACCCTCTCATTAAGTTCCTGGGTTGTAAGAGGCAAATTAGTAAGTACTGAAAATTCTCAATTCCATTCCCAGACAGGAATTATTTGGCTATGGAATTACATAAAGACAAGACTCTTGGGTTTTACTGGAGAAGAACTGCAGATAGGTTGAGTTTAATATTCTTAAATTATTGCTTCTGAAATTAACTGAAAATAAAAAGCAAAATGTTGTCTCAGATTACTCATACTGCACATGCCTGGACTTCTCAGTTGTTTTGAATTTAAATACACGCTTCTTTCTATATAAAAGCAGCTCTGACTGTTTTGCAGCTTTGCATCTGCAATGCTGTCTTAATGTTTTCATTGACCAGCATTAAGTGTTGTCTCTGTAAACATGATATAACAGAAGAACAAAGACACTCATGGAGCAGAGTATATTTCTGTTTCTGAATTGGTGTATTCCATCTTAGTCTTTGCCCCCCTCTAGTGACGGGTATTCTTTTTTTCACTATTACACATCAGTTATGTTATCGATTTTTCAGTATTTGCCAACTATACATTGAAATACTGCTCTCAAAAACATTGCATCATTTTTAATGGACAAAAACCTGCAATATGTGCCCATATATTTACTTCCCTCTTTGAATCCGGCACACACTATAGAGCTACAGTGGCTTGCACATGTTAGAGAAACACTAATGCTAATAGCCATCAATATTGGTTATTGTTAAATCTGTCTTATCTAAATTTATTTTAGAAATCAAAGAAAATTATTTAAACAAAAACTATACTACAAGAATGTAAATGTTGCACAGTAAAGCACTCAATGGTCAAGAAATGCCAAAGTTAAAGTTGCATGCACATACTTAACTCAGTTCCTGTTACTATGCAGTATATGACATACAATTTATCATACTATTCAAATACACTATTTTTCCTAAAATTTAGATTCACATGTATATTTCAGTCATATGTACTATTCTGTATGCACCAGAGCATTTGAAAGACATTTATAAAATATATTTTTGAAGTGAAAATATGTATTTCATGCAACCTATAAAAACAAATGGTGGTTCTTCATGGTAAGACTGCTGCCTTCGCCCAAAATAGCACTATTGCTCCTGTCAGGCCCATGCCAATCACTCATTACTGATTCTTCGTTTTTAGAAAGACAAAACAAAAAGACTGCCTGTTGTGAAATATGAACATTCTCACACCAGGAGCCAGCATTTAGTTTTTAGTGCTACAGCATGGCATTGGCTACAAACATTGCTCCTTCCACAGGACCTTACAGGTGGCATACATGAGAGACCACAATATCAGCAAAAAAGATCTTTTATCATGGAGACAGTTAATTTCAAAACAAATTTCTGCAGGTGTACAACACAGCTTTATGTCAGGATGCCTAAGAAATCATGGTTTTGTGTTTTCTTCATATCTTATCCCATCCCAGTTTGCTCAAGACAAACATCAGGGATAATTCTGACTTCCATACATGGTAGGAATTACATTTTTAAGGCACATCATTCTGATAGCATCATAAGGTTGACAGCACCCTTTAAAAATTGAACTGGCATGTAAGGGTTTTTATGAACTGCCTTTAAAAATATTTACCTCTCAGGTAATTGAAACAATTTTGACAGCACTGAAGCCTGTTGCCGTAAGGAAGATGACAGACAATACTTAAGGCAGAAAATTAAAATAAATAAATAAATAAAATAAAAGCCTCATCGAGTCCACGGAAATTATTCATTCAACATTTTTATGTTTAGAAAGATGCTATGGCACTTTACTCAGAATAATGTTTCCACATAATAGGAAGTCTACTCAATTACAGGGCTTTTAAAAGTAATATAAATAAAAAAAGAATAGAGAGAGATGGTCTCTGAATGAAGGCACTATATTACATGAACAATATTACGGCATTCAGTGGAAGAATACATTTCAGAATCCCCGCTTTCTTCAATTAGAGGAGAACAACAGAATGAACTGTCAAACTGGTGACAATTTTTTCCTCCCAAAAGGCTTGCACTGATCTTACAATATTTGTATTACAGCAGCAATCAGAAGCCCCAATCCGGACAGTGGCGTCATCATGCTAAGTAGATGTTGTACAACCACATATAATTACATGTTCCCAACACCAGGATGACAAGCTCATTATTGGATCTCTCTCCTTTTGCTGTCATTAGTGTCCAATTTCTCTCTCTCCTCAGTCCTTTATCTCTTTTTATATTATGCTTTCTACCGTTCCTCTTGTATTTCCTCTCCCTCTATTTTACAAATACCCTTACAATCTATCAGTACCTTAAACTTTTCAAATTTATCTCAGCAAACTCTCCCTCTCACCAACACACACTCCCTCATCTGCATACAAACACAAGATTTGAATTATTTTAAATCCAGACATTCAGTAGCCATGTGACTAAACCTACTAGCCAAAGGCTTATTTACAGGTAGGAGGAAGCCCCTGCCCAGAAGTTATGCTTTGGTAAGAAATGCTCTCTGTGCCCTCTCACCAGCTGCTGCGAAAAGGAGAGGTTTTTGTGATTCCTACCAGGAAAATGTCCCTGGACACGGCTTGGGAGCTGTATCTTTCTTCTCAGCTTTTGGCTAATGTCTGCATTAAAAATGATATACCATTCTCTGTCCCATCCTTTCATAACTAATACCTCTTGGTAAGAGTGATGGTGCATGGGCTGAGTCTCTGCTACTCTATCCTTCTTACCCAGAAGCTGCAGAAGAAAACTGCACATTCCATCTACTTATAGCCCATCCATGTATAAATATGTGTAACTTGATTTTGACTGTCTAAAGGGAGAATCAAAACTAAATAATCTCTTTTTACTAAAACCAACATCTCTTGCTTTACCAGATCAGCATCCTTGCCAAAAGTTACTTTAAGTAGAGCTGACTCTTCTAAATTACTTGAGTTTTACTAAATTATATCTGTCGATGACTTGTCTTTTATAATAGGGAATCTTCTATTAGAACAGCAGTAATTTATGTGAATAACCCAAAGAGACAATAAAACACTCTCACATAAAATATATAATTAAACGTAATTGCATAAAAATGTTGTTAAAATAAATTTTTCAGAGAAAAGCTAAAATGTATCACCACTTCAATGGGTTTATGCTTTGAAATGGTTATACTGTCTTGAGAGGTAAAGAAAACTGATCTGCTTTACGTGGAAAATCACTACAGCTCAACTGCCAACGTAATATTGCCCCCCACCCCCATCAACATACCTTAAGTTGATTTGCATAAATTTCCATTACTTTGGTAATTGTTCTGTCTGACTGGTTAAAAAATAGTCCTTGACTGTTTTAAAACATGTAGAAAAGGGGCTCATCATACATGAGTACTGCCCTAGGTTCCTTCATTTAAGGATTTCAAAGCACTTTACAAAAAATTAAGCTTTGGTACTCTGAGGTAAAGCAGCATTTTCCCTATTTCCAGACAGATAAACTGCAGCACACAGGTTACACACCAAGTCAGTGGCTGAGCTGGGAATACAAACCAAAGACTCCCAGCCCTTCTAACAAGTAGATAATACAGTCTCTACTGTATCTCCAAAAATTGTAACAAATACCATCTATTTGATATTATGAAACTATAGAATCCACTTTTGTGACATGTTAGGGTTGTGGGATTATTGGATTCCATTAGAATGTCCTTGCATCTACTCAAGTATGAAGATCAGCATCCACTACTTTTCAACTATACAGCATATGCATACACAGCAAACAACCGCATATACATAAAACCACATATGGCAGTGTATCGATAATTTATTATGAGAATGCAGGTCCAGTTGCTATCATTTGTCCACACACTTTACTATAAAATGAGAGGCGTGGACGAGGCTCAATGACTCTCTGTCACTCATGGCTATTCATTTATATGGAGCCATGAGTGAGTTTTATATTCTGTATGAGAACAAGCAAGCACAATCAATAGCTAGAAGGCTAATAAACTACCATTTATATTTGCAATTCATTGTGTAATAGACATATCTGTAATAATGGCCTGAAAATTTAGGTCACTATATCGATAGAGAAATAGCTTCAAAGTATGGAACTGCCCGATCGGATGAACTCAATGCTTATGTATAAAACTAAGTCAAGCACACACTGAATTATATAGATGTTACCATTTATCACAACATCCCCCCCAATTTAAGTAAATAATCCGAGAGGTAAAATCATTAATCATTTAAAAATGAAATGGAATACTGCAGTGTATCATCTCTGAAGCACATTGACAACAAACACTATTTTAAAACTGTGACAGCCGTCAATTACTTAGGAAGACAGTACTAACTTACAGAAATGGTCTGTTATCGAGTGACCAACAAACAACAAACCCCCGTGCCAACTCTGTTCACATATCTATTCAAGAGACACTATCATAGGAACTAACCACATCAGCCACACCATCAGGGGCTCGTTCACCTGCACATCTACCAATGTGATATTTGCCATCATGTGCTAGAAATGCCCCACCTACCAAGTACATAGGCCAAAGCGGACAGTCTCTACTCAAAAGAATAAATTGACACAAATCTGACATTAGGAATCATAACATTCAAAAACCAGGAGAACACTTCAATCTTCCTGGTCACTCAAACAGACCTAAAAGTGGCAATTCTTCAACAAAAAAACTTCAAAATCAGACTCCAACATGAAACTGCAGAACTGGAATTAATTTGCAAACTGGACACCATCAGATTAGGCCTGAATAAAGACTGGGAATGGTTGGGTCATTACAAAACCTAAACGTAATTTCCCCAATACTAATTTCCCCCTACTGTTACTCACACCTTCTTGTCAACTGTCTGATATGGGCCACTCATTACCACTTCAAAAGTTTTTTTTTCCTCGCTTGGTATCGTGCTGTCAATTGAATTGTCTCATTAGACTGACCTCACACTTGGTAAGGCAACTCACATCTTTTCATGTATTTTCCACTCTGTGCATCTGATGAAGTGGGTTCTAGTCCATGAAAGCTTATGCCCAAATAAATTTGTTAGTCTAAGGTGCCACAAGGACTCCTTGCTGTTTTCACTTTATCTCAGTCTCCTCATCTGTAAACCAGGGATAATACCTACTACCTCAAGGGTACAATGAGAATGACCTAATGTTTGTAAATATAGATAAAAACCTCTATAAAACCTGCTAGATATAAAACTCTGTATAAATGCTACTAAAATTGGTGAATGAAGTATAGTTTCATTGTGTGATTGAAAAACTAGAGATGGCATCATATTGCCATAGTCGAGTATAAGCTGCTACCATACAAATTCAACAGAAACCTCATATGATTGTTATTCCTCAGGATTTGGAAACTGAATCAAGGTGGATAAAAATTAATGATATTTTTGAAAAAATAAAATAAGTTTTTCTTTTAAAAAATAAACCTGTTTAAAATGAAATCTAAATTTAATCCAAAATATACTAAAGCCTAAACACCCCATAATCCCTTAAAACCAAAAGAAGGCTGAGGGGAGATATGATTGCTTTCTATAAATATATCAGAGGAATAAATAGCAGGGAGGGAGAGGAATTATTTAAGCTCAGTATCAATGTGGACACAAGAAAAAATGGATATAAACTGGCTATCAGGAAGTTTAGACTTGAAATTAGATGAAGATTTCTAACCATCAGAGGAGTGAAGTTCTGGAACAGCCTTTCAAGGGGAGTAGTGGGAGCAAGAGACATATTTGGCTTCAAGACTAAGCTTGGTAAGTTTATGGAGGGGACGGTATAATGGGATAGCCTAATTTTGGCAATTAATTCGTCTTTGACTACTAGCGGTAAATATGCCCAATGGCTTGTGATGGGATGTTAGATGGGGTGGGATCTGAGTTACTACAGAGAATTCTTTCCTGGGTGTCTGGCTGGTGAGTCTTGCCCACATGCTCAGGGTTTAGCTGACTGCCATATTTGGGGTTGGGAAGGAATTTTCCTCCAGGGCAGATTGGCAGAAGCCCTGGGGTTTTTTCGCCTTCCTCTGCAGTGTGGGGCATGGGTCACTTGCTGGAAGATTCTCTGCACCTTGAAGTCTTTAAACCATGATTTGAGGACTTCAATCGTTCAGACACAGGTTTGATACAGGAATGGGTGGGTGAGATCCCGTGGCCTGCGTTGTGCAGGAGGTCAGACTAGATGATCATAATGGTCCCTTCTGACCTTAAAGTCTATGATTTAAATAAATACACTGAATCCATGAACCTATATCAAAAACTTTGAATTAAAGGCTGCTTTTCTAGATAAAGAAAGAACCAGGTGAAAAACATCCAACTTTTGAAGTCAAGCTTTGTAAATATAGTACAATAGGTCATGTACTCTATTAAGGGAGTGTCTGTGTGGGGATGGATCCCAGGGCTATGCTACTGGGTGTAAGAGACTGGTAAATTCATTACAGGCGTTGGGACGCAGACTACCTGTAGGACACACCATCATGTATCTCATCATCAGGATCATCTACTGAGCCCACCTGGGTGGTCTCACACTCCTGTTTTATAGCTTTCCCCGACCAGAGCTCTGACATTCTCAAATTATGAATATTTATGATGCCACCCACTATGGAAGCTTGTTCTCCAGCTTAGAGGAAAAACACTGATTTGCCCAGTAACTACCAGCCTTTGTTTCTGGATGGTTCTGGGCACTTCAGATAAATGGCCTTGCTCGGTCTCCTTGCATGTGTATGCAGACAGAGATACAAACAGAAATCCATTAATATCTCAACTGCCTCCCCCTGTATCTTCAAAAAAATAAAATATTGCAGTGCAAAAGACAGGTTGGTTACACAAGCAGAAGTACTGGACTGTTAATTCCTCTCTTCCCCCAGGGGAAGTGGTGGGTGGGTGGGTTATATAACAAGGGAGAAGGAGCAGAGTGTGCAACCAGAAAGAAGCAACACTGGTGTCAAAGCAGGACACTGAGAAGAAATGACAACATTGTTCAGGGTGCAGCCCTGCCATGGCTGCACATCATAAGAGAGACCCTATTTGGGAATATTGTAAAGAAATTCTTGTATCTCTGGGTAAAAGAAGGAATATATGCCAAATGTAAACAGTGTAAGACAGAAGACGCAAGGCCTGGTTGTCAGAATGAATCTATATTATGAAAAATGATCCTGAGAAGGCTCTGACTTTGGAGATGATGTTGTGGACATGTCTGAAGAATCTGAATCTACTGGTTAATAAACTTATTTTTGCACCATTCTTCGGGACTGCCTACCATGTATTACTATGCTAGCAAATGATCACTTAGATTATTGTCATAAATTGGTGTTTTGGACAGATGACTTCATGAATTTCAAAATGTTTGTGTTCAGAATATAATTGGTATGTTAGTTATGGGAATATTTATCAATTACTTTTTTTTTTTTTTTACTGTTACTGATGGACTTCTGAAATGATTTTCTACTGCTCAGTATAATCAAACCTCTTAGGTGAAGATTTCCTGCTTAAAAGTAAAGTTTTATTAGGCATTAATGAGTCTTAACATTTAAACATGTTTTGTTTTATATAGGTTTAGATAATCCTAATGATTTCTTAATTATTCTAAACCCAGTTTTACAGGGAAAATATCTCATTTAAAAAGTGGTTAGAACAGTTACAGAAAGAGGACTTTCATTTACAGTCTCTTTTTTAAAGCGGTGCCATGAGTAACAGTGAAAAAGTGATTTTTTAAAATTGTTTTTACCCATTTTGTTTCAGGGTCCAGCTTAGACAAAGAGTTATGAACATCCATCATCTGCAACATCTACAATTTCAGAGTCATCTGCCAGTGCCACCAGCAGTGCTGCACTAAATTTAGTTACCTGTATCTCAACAACAACAAAGTCTTTCTTCATCATCCAGTACAACCATGGATGAGTTCATAATCGGGGCCAGAAAATTCCATCAAGACTCCACAGATGAAAAGACTGTGGAGTTGATTTATGCAAATTGTCCCTTTTGTCTTGTTCAGAACTAACATTTCAGGACCTAGTTCAATTGTTACAACCAGGCTAAATTCTACTTGGCACAGCAGACATTACTAGATGGTTGCTGGATACAGTGTATGAAAAGAAAATTGAACAGTGTGCATAAAACACTGATGGGAAATTTGATAATCTGAGTCTTGATGGGTGGAGCAATGTACACAATGATCAAGTATAAAGTGCTTGTGTGACAACAAAAGATGGAGTTGTCTAGCTTACAGAAACAAGTGATACATCAGGAAATGACCATACAGCACAATACTTAGAAGTAGCAGTAAAACTGTGACAAACCGAACAAAAATTCAAGTATCAAATGTATAGTTTTGTTACAGACCATGCTGCCAATGTAGCAAAGATGAGAAGGAATGTAGAAGAAGATAATGAAGGAAACCTGAAACTTATAACATATGGGTGTAATGCTCATTTGATGCACCTTTTAGTCAAAAACTTAAATACAACTCCTGAAATTGCAAAATACTTCCACAAAGGTCAGGTTGCTTCAGCTTCACTGAAGGGGAAAGCAAATCATGACAAAATAGATGGAACTATCACAGCCAAAGTAGTCAACATCATATTAAACAGAAACAGAGGATACGTTGAATATACTGAAAACTATTTCCATTCCTATGGACAAACCACAGAAAGATTGCTGCTGCATTGCTGATTCTGCTGAAATTTGGAAAGAACTTCAAGAGATAAAGAAAGAAATCCCCAACAACAAAGTTGAATTGTAGGCAGTAAAAAAGCAAATAGATCAAACACTTACTCCGCCTCATTTTCTTGCTATTACTCTCAACCAAAAGTACCAGAGCAGAGCCTAACTGAAGAAGAAGTTGCTGCAATGACATGGGCATCTAATAAGTACCCATCAGTCATGCCAGTGATGATAAATTTCAGGGCTGGAGGTGAATCATTCAAGCAGGACATGTTTGCTGATGTTTTAAAGAAAGCCACACCACTGAACTGGCAGAAGGCATTAACTAACCACTTAGAAGCAGAGTTTGTTGAAGTGCTGTACAAGCTTTCAAGAGCAGCAGCCTCTTCTGAAGGCACAGAGAATATTTTTTTCTTTTGGACTAATTCACTCAAAGATGAGAAATTGATTGGGAGTTGAAAAATCAGGAAAACTTCTCTCTCTCTTCCAGTCTATGAATAAAAATGAGGAGGGAGGGGATAAAATCTACCAGTTTTAGAAGTCTGAAGGTCAGCCTAAGTAACTTAGGAGACCGTTGTCTCCTTTTCAAGAGACTTAGGCTAGTAGGAATTTGAGCTCCAGTTACTTTCACTTAGGCATATTTTAAAGTTTTCCCAGGCTGACCTGCAATAGTCAGTTTAATTCACTGACTACAGTTAATCCCTCTGTTCCTTTAATAAATCATTTAGTTGTAAAGGTGAAACATGTTTTGATAAGGGAAGTTTATGTATCCACAACACTTAAGGTTGTTTTGTTTAATAAAAATAAATCTTATATGCTGTTCTGTGTGTTTAATTAAATTCCAGTTACCATCCTAATGCAGGTTAACACAAATCAACCAAAAAGTTAATTATCTAGTAAATAAGCAATAAATCATTCACCATTTTCTAACATACTAAAATGTACAATTAATAAGAGTCTGAAAAAATTAAGCTCTCTCTCTCTCTCTCCAATTGCTTAAATAAATGTATATAGTTATAATGTACTCTCTTAGGTAGCAAACACATGTACCAAATCTAGCGCAAAGACTCTATTTAGTTGTGAATCAACATGTTTTAGCGGTTATAATCAATGAGAATGCACGTTTCTTTAGAAAATAACTGAAGCACAAATGGAAAAGTTATTAAAATAAATGACCTAAATTGCTCTGAACGGAATGCTGTACAGCTCAATTTATACACTGTCTAAAACAGTAATAAACTATGCAGTCTATTTCCATATATATTTGTCTGAAAACCAGAGGCAAAATGCATAACCTAATTGAGAAATCATAATTACAGTCCAATTATTGACAAATGTAATGATTATACTCCTTGAGTAGTTAAGTTTTCTGAACACCCGCTGGAGCAGTTTACATAATATTTTGACACATCATCTTAAACTTGGTAAGGGCAAACTTTTTTTTGCTTCATTCCTATGAGTATAGCTAAATTAAGCCTATGTATTTATTCCAATGGGAATATTTTTGATCTGTGTATGTTAGAGAGACAGAATAAAACATCACTATAGCATGGCAATACAGATGAAAATTGAAAACACAGGAAGAAAAGGGAAACTGAACAGAATGCCTCCTTTTTTTCAAACTGACGAAAACAAAGAAATCAGAATTGAAGGCTTACAGGAAAGCAGATGAGGTTTCTCTCTCTAAAATCCCCATAGGGAAGAGTAGCTCAATCAGATGTCATGTAAGAGCAAATTAAGAGAGAAAATAATTTTCATCAAGATGCAGCAGTTTAATTTTTTACTTGGAGCTAGAGCATTCTTCCTGAAAAATATTATTAAAAACCAAGAATAATTAAGATACAGGGGCCTTTTTTGGCTGGCCCTCCTATGTTTTGAGCTACATGTACTTCACAATTTATTTGCAGAGATGAATTATTTTAACTATGGTTTCTGGGTTTTTTTAAATTATTGCTACAATGTAACTTGTCTCTATGAAGCGGATGCTCCTCAAACATCTAATTTTAAGGCACACTAGGAGGCAGATTTTTTTCTTAGAGCAGTATGTGCATATAACACAAACTATAAGACTACAGAAGACAGCATCATCATCAAAACATTTATACTCCTAAAAATACATCTCTTTAAAAATAACTCCTGGCACTTTCCCATATATTAACATGTAGATGTTTAGAAATATAATTTCCAAAATAAATTTGGACAAATTTGCACTCTAGGACAAAATGTATCTACCTCTCGACACATTATTTTTAAAGACATGTTTTAAACACAGTAACTAGAATTTGTGTCACAAAAAAGAAATATCCACTATGTTCGAGGTTCTAAGAGGTAGAAAATGGAAACTGATTTTTTGAACGCATTCATTGTGCTTTCCAGTTGATGCAGATTTTTGTGGAAGTCCTGCTAGGTAAGATTAAGCCCTAATTCCATAGGGTTCTAAATTTAATTCACTGTTGCTCTCCTTAACAGGAACAACTAACAATTTTACAAAGTTTTTTTCTGGGATATACTGTTGCTTATGGTGGGGACTGGAGAACTTTCTGTGGACTGAAGTTTGGCAATTGAACTACTTAGAAATCATAACTCTCTATTCTGGGGAACAGATTTTTGTTTTTGTTTTTTAAACTCATTCCATTAATGCAGAAGCACATGGTTTGTTTCATTAAGCAATTGTGCAAGGTTGGACACTCCATTATCTAGTTAGTATTATATTCTCAGCACTACCTCTATATTTAGGAGAGAGGATACCCAGGATACCATATCTGTAAAGTAACAATGAACTTCCTTAGCTGAAATGAATAATTAAAAATAGATAAACCCAACAAATAAAACGAGTGTCCGTCTCTGCATTTCTCCAATGTCAGTTCAGTTTAATTCAGTTTTGAGAAATAGTACCTATGAGATCTCTTATATACCTCTGTCTCTCTTTTTCTCATTGGTGTAACTTTACAAAAGACACTAGATGTCCTGTTAGGAAAAACTGAAAATTGGGTTGTGGTGAATTCTCAGGCAATTTTAAAATCAAGACTGCACGTTTTACTAAAAGATATGCTCTAGTTCAGTGGTTCTCAAAATTTAGCAGCCCGAGGACCCCCATTCTGATTTGAAAATTTTCAGGGACCCCACCCCCAGCTGTCCTGCTCAGCCCTTGCTCTGAGCCCTTCTGAGGTTCCACTCCTTCTCTGAGGCCCTGCCCCCACTCACTCCATCCCCCACCCTCACTCACTTTCACCATGCTGGGGCAAGGGGTTGGGGTGCAGGAGGGAGTTTGGGTGCAGGTTCTGGGCTCTGAGGGAGTTTGGGTGTAGGAGGGGGTAAGGGAGTGTGGGTTCTGGGAGGGAGTTGGGTTGCGGGCTCCGGGCTGGGGCAGGGGTGTGGTAGCAGGTGAGGGGTACTGACTCTGGCTGGGCAGCTGAATGTGACCAGCACATCCCTCTGACAGTGGCTCCTAGGTGGGGGAACAGTGGGTCTCTGCATACTGCCTGTGCCCGCAGGCACCACATCCGCAGCTCCCATTGGCCGCAGTTCCTGACCCATAGGAGCTATGAAATTGATGCTTGGTGAAGGGAATTCACTTATCTATAATTCTGATTCCTTGAAGGTTACACATAGGATACTTACTCGAGTCTTGCCCCGGAAGTGTGAGACTCAGGAACGAGAATCCTGAGGGTATGGTATCTTTAAAGAATTTGTTTTCTTCCCGAATGAGCTTATTAAAGCTTACAAAGTTCATTTCCATTTAGGAAGTAAAAAGGGACCACTATAAAAACAGAGGTATGTCAATAGAACACTTTCCAGCGGGGCTGTCGATTAATCGCAGTTAACTCACACAAACTCAAAAATATTAATCTCAATTAAAAAAATTAATCAGAATTTATTGCAGTTTTAAATTGTACTGTTAAACAATGGAATACCAATTGAAATGTATAAACATTTTGGATATTTTTCTAGTTTCATATACATCGTATTCTGTGTTGTAATTAAAAACAAAGTGTATATTTTTTATAACAAATATTTGCACCATACAAATGATAAAATAAATAGTATTTTTCAATTCTCCTCATACAAATACTGTAGTGCAATCTATGTCGTGAAAGTGCAGCTTACAGACACATTTTTTTGGTTATATAACTGCACTAAAAAACAAAACCATGTAAAATGTCAGGGCCTACACGTCCACTCAGTCCTACTTCTTGTGCAGCCAATTGCTAAGAAACAAGTGTGTTTATGTTTACAGGAGATAATGCTGCCGCCTTCTTATTTACAACATCACCAGAAAGTGAGAACAGGCATTTTCATGGCACTTTTGTAGCCGGCATTGCAAGGTATTTATGTGCCAGATATTAAACTGATTATAACAGATACTACACTTGATTGCTAAACATTCGTATGCCCCTTCATCCTTTGGGAAGGGGACATGCTTCCATGCTGATGACGCTTATTAAAAAAATAATGCATTAATTACATTTGTAACTGAACTCTTTGGAGGAGAATTGTATGTTTTCCTTGCATTCTGCCATATATTCCATGTTATAACAGTCTCGTACGATGACCCAGCACATGTTCATTTAAGAACACTTTCACTGCAGATTTCACAAAATGCGAAGAAGGTACCAATGTGAGATTCCTTAAGATAGCTACAGCACTCAACCCAAGGTTTAAGAATCTGAAGTGCCTTCCAAAATCTGAAAGGGACGAGGTGTGGAGCATGCTTTAAGAATTTTTAAAAGAGCAACACTTCTAAGCGGAAACTACAGAATCCGAACCACCAAAAAAGAAAATCAACCTTCTGCAGGTGGCATCTGACTCAGATAATGAAAATGAACATGCGTTGGTCTACACTGCTTTGGATTGCTATCGAGCAGAAGCCCATCATCAGCATGGATGCATGTCCTCTGGAATGGTGGTTGAAGCATGAAGGAACATATGAATCTTTAGTGCACCTGGCACGTAAATATCTTGCAACGCTGGCTATAACAGTGTGGTGGGAACGCCTGTTTTCACTTTCAGGTGACATTGTAAACAAGAAGTGGGGAGCATTATCTCCTGCAAATGTAAGGATTGGCTGAAGGAGGACTGAGTGGATTTGCAGGCTCTAAAATTTTATATTGTTTTATTTTTGAATGCTTTTTCTGTACATAATTCTACATTTGTAAGTTCAACTTTCATGATGAAGAGATTGTACTACAGTACTTGTATTAGGTGTATTGCAAAATATTACTTTTGTTTACAGGGCAAACACTTGTAATCAAAAATAAATATAAAGTGAGCAGTGTACACTTTGTATTCTGTGTTGTAATTGAAATTGAAAATGTAGAAAACATCCAAAAATATTTATTTAAATGGTATTCTATTATTGTTTACCAGTATGATTTATCGTGATTAATTTTTTAAATCGCTTGACGGCCCTACTTTCCAGTAAAGAATTTTTTTAAAAATTTACTTAAAATGCCATTAAAAAAATCTAGTTTCACTCAATTTACACAATATAGCGTATTTTGCATATATAGCTTTGTAAACAGAACTGTGACCAGAATCCCAGGGGAGACAGCTGAGGTCACTCAATTAGGGTGAACTGCAAAGAATGGGGCAGGCAATCTCCAAAGATTTACCAAGGCAGCACAAAACAGATTCTGTTATACCTCAGTGGTTACTCAGAAGTCAACAATGCAGTTCCCTTAAAGTAACCCAGCCTCAGGCCTCCACCTAGTCACACTAGTCAGATATGAGGAGGATTAATGAAAATCTTATTCATCACACAAAAAAGGTTCTACCAATCCCAAAGGATTGGACACATTACCTCTCAAGTTAGTGAATATTCCAGATCTTAACCAAATATACGCTTACAGTTAATTCTTATTAACTAAATTAAAATTTATTAAAAAAGAACAGATAGAGAGTATGGTTAAAAGATCAATACAGATACAGACACGAGTTCAATTCTTGAGGTTCAGATTCACAGCAGAGATGGTGAGCTTTGTAGTTGCAAAGAGTTTTTAGAATTTAGTCTACAGATTACAGTCTAATGTGCAAAATATTCAGGGTGTTCCAGTTTAACTGGGATCTCAGTCCTGTGACTCAAACTTTCCCTGATAAAGCTTAAGCAGATCTGAGATGACAGGGTCAGGAACCAAGAGTCTTTTATATAATGTTCTAGCATATACGTGACCATACTGTCCTGGGTAAATAATAGGCAATCAGGGTGACTTTGAAGTAGGTTTATTTCCTAAGCATCACCAGGTAATTATTCACACAGATTAACATAAGACACTTGCCTGTTTTTCCACCATTCACAGATGATTTGCTATATATTTCAAAGAGATGAACACAGAAACATCCTATGTTTACAGTTCATTTAAATGTTAAGATGTTCTTTTGATCTCTGAATTAACAGAATACAGCATAAACAGGGACTGCTGATTTCACTGTTGACCACTACCAATATATATGTAACTACAAAAAAACACGAACATTATGTCCCCATGTCTTTAAGGGTTGAATCTGAGTCATTCATCCTGCAGGACACTTAACCCTTTCTATTCACATGTCACAAGAATTTTTCCATACAAAATGTTGTGGACCTGATCCAGCACCACAAAAATTAAAGGCAGTCTTGCCATTGACTTAAGTGAGAGGAAGATCAAGCCCAATAATTCTAACCAAAACCCCAAATCCCCTATTATATTTACACCGAGCTTGCACATACAGAGCCATCCCTTTGCTTGATGGGAAATGAAACAGGAAGGATGGTTGTGAGATTGTGCCAATCAATCAATCAGATGTCAACAGTATTTAAACTATTGATCAGGCAAGAGACCAAGTTACTAGTCATGAGAAAAAGCCAGCTGAGCTGCAGGCTGAACTCTAGAGGGTTTAAATATACTCTGCATGCATTCATAGGAGTGTGTCCATAAGCATATGTATTGCCTGAATCATTTATAACCTATCCTAGTTTTCTCATTGCATTTCAGCTTGGTTCCCATTTCATCTATGACAGCAAACAGAATTGTCAGTCTTAATTTTTATTAAAAAAAAACTATGCACACTAACTCTGTGTTTTGCACAAGTTTTCTAGGGACCCTGCACAGAGTTGAGTAACAAAATGGATAGGGTCAGTTCACAAATGAGGCATTTGGAGCTCTTTTTGAAAGAGAAAAAAAATCTATACGATACTAGAACTGTTCCTGTGTACATGACAAAGATAAAAACAAGTCAAACAGATTAGTTGCCAAACAGAGATAAATAAGATGGAAAATGAGTAGAATATTGTTAATACAAAATATTAAATGTCAAGGAGATACATGATTCAGTATTAAGGACAAAAAGATTCAGAGAAGACTTAGTAAGTGAAGTATCAAAGCCAATCAATAAAGCTATTTCCATAAACAAATGCTATTCAGAGCTTAACTAAAGTGTGTTTAAAAAAGATGCATCAACTCATTTTTTTTATGTATTCTCTTTGGACAGCTATAGAAACCACTTTAATCCTGTATGGAAAAACAGTGAATGATGGCTCAGCTCCCATTTCGCAGTAAACACATTTCAGTACAAGTGAAGTTAATGCAAAAGAAACAGGAGGGTAAAAAAACTCCTTAAGATTTTCAAACAGAGCCAGGATTTAAGAAAACAGGTATGGAAATTTAGCAACTCCTCAATCACCTAAACATAGAGCTACAGCTACCAAGATGATGTGCCTTAAGACATTGCAGTCAAGTAATTAGCATGCTTTCGCCTAATGACCATTTGCTTTTATTAAATTCTCATCTTTTTCCAGGAAAAAAGACTTTCTAGAACAAAGGAGACAGACACCAACCAAGGTGAACAACGTCCTAAAAATAGGCAAAGGAACATTTCTAAAAGATGAATAGTTTATGTTTTGGTGGAATGTATTCCACAGGAGATTAATATGAAAGACCCCACCATGTGTTTTCTAATTTATCTCCTTCAGCTGGACCCACTATATCTATGAAGAGAGAAAGCGTACTTTCACTTATGCGACTGAAAATAAAGAAATTACATTTTCATAGGTAGGTTTCATTTCAGTGCAAAATACAACAATCTTGTGCAGAAAAATGAAAAATTCAGTAGGTCCTTCCCTCCTTGGGTACAAGAAATTTTCATTTCTTCACTAGACTATGTTGCTTGTATTTAAACACTCTGCCTAAAATAGAAGCTCGTGTTTTTTTGTTTTTTTTTTGGTTACAAGAAGATACTGTAACTGGATAGCCACAGAACAGATTATAATCAGAATAGTAGCTGATTTTTCAAGTTTGGAAGGAAGGACCAAGCTTTTATGTTTTTCTGTTTGCTGTGAAGAGCTAAAAGAACCAAATTTCTTTTAACAAAATGAACTGAAGCATTGAGGACTAAAAACCAATTAAGGGTTTTTTTTTGGTTTCTCCTCTATCCTCTTCTCCTCCCTCATGAAAATACATATAGCATCTCTAATTAGTAGTTTACTTAGATAGCATAAAATTAACAGTGAACCCTGGACTATTGCTGATAGTTGGAAATATCAAGATGACTCTCTGATAAGGGAACTTTTAAAAAAGGGCACTTTTAATCTTTAATAGCTTTAGATTAAAGAATAATTGACTTGAGCAATAAACTAAAGAAAACAAAGCTTAATCTAACTATAATGAGAAGACAGAACTACTCATCAGTCTGTCGTACGAATGCAGTATTTCCACTATCGTGCAAAAAGGTTGAAGGGCTCGGATGCACATCATTTAATATGCTAGATGATGAATGGTGCAAAGAAAACTCTAAATGAGAAGTATAGTAGAAATCCTTTTACTGTGCAGCCATTAATGAACTTGTATACTGTTTCACCAACAAGGCATTACAAATATATCTTCAATGTCCCAAAGCTGGCATTCAAGACAATACTGAAACTACATAAAAGGATGTTGCAGTATGCCCAACCTGACACACTTAAAATATTAATACACCTCATCTCAGGCATTGTGGCTTTTTCATTTATTCTCATGCATTCCATCTGAGTGAAGTCAACCACAAGCCTGTCATGTCAATAATAGTAACATTTTTAAGAGTCAGAGGGCACCTGCACTTTTAAAGTTCTCTACAGTGACTCAAATTTTTGGACAATATATTTTCTTGCAACAGTGTCATGGTGCATAACTTGCAAAGTTTAAACTTTTAAGAGGACAAATTGTCAGTCATTATTCCGAGGGCACAATATTCTTTGTATGGGTCAAACTTGGGTTCTCAAGCTTGTGTCATATTTTAATACAATTAATCTATCAGAGATGAAGTGCACATAAATCTAGTTTACAGACTTTGTTCTGTATCACAAGTCTTGCGCTGACCCTGAAGGAATCACTTTAGCAACTGCTAAAGTTAATTTCACTTGTGTGACACACAGCGTACTCTGTACTGTTTTTGTCCAGACCATACCATGAAAATGATTTTTAGAAGTATGGTTACAGCCAGAAAACTGATTATACAATTGGCATCTTGAAACTGCGTACACCTATTTACGGACAGCAAATGTGGTGATGAATAGCATTGTACAGCCCAAATGACCATTGTAGCATCAAAATGACTGTAGAGTTAGGTAGGTTATGCTGAATTTTATTTTGCTGTATGAATCAACATTGGTTTAAATTTATATTACAGTTTTCTTGTTGTGTGATTTTATATTGAGCAAAATATTGGAGACTAGGACTGTTTACAGAGGCAACAAAATAGAAAGGGACATTAGATCGGTACATACATAATGTAGATTATAGAGAAGGTCATCATGCTTCGGGTCTTAATCCAAATAACTAACTGATGGATGTTAGGAAAATACTTCCCCTAAGGTAAAAGTATTATAATTACTGCAGAATGGTAGCTGTTGCTTTGAGGAGGGGGGAAGGAAGAACATTTTCAAGGCCAAAAGAAGTGTTAGGTACCAAGTTCCCAATGTCTAAACTCCCCTTTGTGCATTATAAATCTCCTCCTAAATAAAAGAAAATGGAGTGTTTTATATAACATGCTAATGATAGTTTCCTGTCTTAGTGACTTTTCTTGTGACCAGAATTTTTTGTTTAATGCTCTACACCTTCAGATTGCTGCACATTTCAAATTCAATGAACTCCATTTAAGAAACCAGTGAAAATCCTGATTAATAGTCAAGCTCCACAGCACTGATGTACATTTGGAATAGATTCCTCATGCATCCATTACCACGATATCTAAACATTTCTACTAAGACTAGAAAGAAAAAAGGAAATCACTTTACGTGTTGTACAGTATTTTCACTCCAAGGCTACCTACTTTATACAAAGCAAAGAGACTCTCAGAAAATAAGACAAGTGTCACAACTATTATCCAAGCACAACTGTCCTCTGTCCAATAAGTTAATATAAATGTTCTACGTATTAGAAAAGTTGAAGAGACGATAGACGAGAAAATGTCACATCAGAAATAGACAAAGTAACTTATGATCAATATAAATAGGACGATCAGCAGGAAGTTTCAAATATTATTTGTCCTAATTTTGAAAGAAAACAAGGGGTCTTTAGTATTTCAGAATGATATATAGCAAGGATACAGTGAAACTTGGTTTTTCAGTGGCATTTTAGAGTGCTAATGTAACATGGACAGACCCTGATCATCAGCGTGTGGGTTTGAACCTGGGGCCTATGGAGCTTAGTGCATGAGCCTTTACTGCATGAGCTAAAACCCATATGGCCCACTTGTAACACCGACAGACCCTGTCATCAGTGGGTGGGACTGAACCTGGAACCTAGTGCATGAGCCTTTACTGCATGAGCTAAAAGCCATAGGGCACTTAGCTACGGCTGCAGATCAGACTCATTAATCTCTTTCTCTAAGTGATCTCGGTGCCACCAGATGGGACAGAACACCACACCCAGGAGATGTGTGGGCTACATAGCTCCCCTAGCTAAGGAAGTGCATCCTGAGCTTCAGAGACTTCCCAGTTGAAATCCTGGATTAGCCCCCACTTGTAACACCAACAGACCTGGGGCTTCTGGAGCTTAGTGCATGAGCCTTTACTGCGTGAGCTAAACACCATATGGCTATGAACTAAGGCTGTAGAGTCAATCAATCACCACATCCAGGAGGTGTGTGGATTATACTTAACACAACTGTAAATCCTGATGCATAAACAGGACAAACATTTTAGGATAAACACAACTAGCAAGACATCTGTGTTGCAGAACAAATATTTTTGTAGTCTACATTACAATTTAAAGCGGTATTAGTTAACATGTTAATTAATGCATGTTAAACCATGCCTAAGAATTTAATAGTTGAAGTAACAGAACTCTAACATTGAAACTAGATTAAAATCTATTAACCTGGCTATTACTACAAGCACACCAAAATAGGTATAAAATCAAGTCAGATGCATCCAAGCCATGAAAAGCATATACAAAACCACATATTGTATCAAAAGGATCAAAAAACTGGGAAGAAGGTTAAAAATTAACTTACTTACTACTGTGCATTTCCTGTTCTGTATGCACTAGTACCCAAGACAGTAAGTCTATATAAACATTCATAGAGAGACCATTTTTGAGAAGAATTCATTTATTTCAAAATACCTATTTTTATTCATTTTTCTTTCTAGCACTTGTTGGCTGAATAGATCTGCAAGGAACTCACAGATGACAAGCTCATGAATACTACTATATATTGATTTATGGCTGGGCAAATTGTAAGAAGTTCAGTTTGGACAAAATGTTTTAAAGACTCCTTCTCTGTGAACTCATTAACAGGCCATAGTTATACAATAACTCTTTCCAACTTCTCGCAACAATGTGCCAGATACCATTTTATAGAGAAGATCATGTCAAACACCAGAAAATCTACTGTAACTGTCTCCGTTGTACCTTTATAGCCAAGAAAGGTTAACCATGGCTCCAAATAAAGTCATTAATGAATGCCACTCTGAGCACTAGTCAGAGAGCGCATGAGAAACAGTATAATTATATACGGTATATATATATAATTCTCCATAATTATGCAAAGACACCAAATTAAGAAACTGTATTTTAATACCAAATGCTGATTTACTGTATATTACTGCTTTTCAATATACAAAATTCAAGCATTTGTTAGACAGCTTCTCCTGTTACTTGCTATATTTAACCCTCTGGCACCAGTATCCTCAATATTCTGGTTTGCAAACACTGCCGGTAATTAGCACCAACGGGTTAATCTGATAGGACTCAAAGGATTTAATAAGAACGGCCATACTGGGTCAGACCAAAGATCCATCTAGCCCAGTATCCTGTCCACCGACAGTGGCCAATGGCAGGTGCCCCAGAGTGAACCTAACAGCTAATGATCAAGTGATCTCTCTCCTGCCATCCATCTCCACCCTCTGACAAATGGAGGGTAGGGACACCATTCCTTACCCATCCTGGCTAACAGCCATTAATGGACTTAACCTCCATGAACTTATCCAGTTCTCTTTTAAATGCTTTTATAGTCCTAGCCTTCACAACCTCCTCAGGCAAGGAGTTGCACAAGTTGACTGTGCGCTATGTGAAGAACTTCTTCCTTTTATTTGTTTTAAACCTGCTGCCTATTAATTTCATTTGGTGACCCCTAGTTCTTGTATTATGGGGTAAATAAATAACTTTTCCTTATCTACTTTCTCCACATCACTCATGATTTTATATACCTCTATCATATGCCCTCTTAGTCTCCTCTTTTCCAAGCTGAAAAGTCCTAGCCTCTAATCTCTCCTCACATGGGACCCGCTCCAAAACCCTAATCATTTTAGTTGTCTTCTCTGAATCTTTTCTAGTGCCAGTATATCTTTTCTGAGATGAGGAGACCACATCTGTACGCAGTATTCAAGATGTGGATGTACCATCAACTTATATAAGGGCAATAATGTATTATCCTTCTTATTCTCTATCCCCTTTTTTATGATTCCTAACATCCTGTTTGCTTTTTTGACGGCCTCTGCACACTGCGTGGACATCTTCAGAGAACTATCCACGATGACTCCAAGATCTTTTTCCTGATTTGTTGTAGCTAAATTAGCCCCCCATCATATTTCCCTTTGATCTTACTGACAGTAGAGCATTTTGGAGTAGGAATCCAGAATGTTATCTTCTGTAGGAATAAATGGATTAGTTTAAGAGACTTCAAAAAGCTTATCAGTGCTGAAAGCCACAATGTTAATTCTTTTATGTAGGGATTTTGGATAACACAAGAGCTTTTAAATAAAAACAGGTTTCTAAATGGTAACTATTTTATTTTTAATGTTAACAATGGACACATTAAAAATTGATAGTTCTCTTAATTAAGGATGAATGGTTAAGTAGATTGTGCTGCACATACTCAGAGCCCCTCTCCTCCTAAAGCCCTTGCCAAAATCTCTTTCAAACAAAAGTGACACTAAAATTCTGCAGAATAGCCTGCTCATGTGAAAATAGCAAGATGTGCTGTCAACTGCAACACTTGTTGTTAGAAGAGGATCCTGGATTTCATTCTCATGTGTGTCATCACTGCCTCTGGAAAAAACTAACTGAAGCTGCAATAATTTTTAAATTGCTGATGTATTCCACATACAAGGAATCCAGTTTGCTACCAGACTGTTAGAAATGTGAGATCCTCCAGTCATTTTAAAGCACTCTTTTGGGTGCTACAATTGTGAATTTCATTTATATCAAGAATATTTTACCCTGCCAAGTTACTTCTGTTATACAACTGGAATCCATCTATCCCTTCAAAGTTGGACAATTTATACAGAAATTTGTGTTGGTATTTTTAATTCTGGATCTTTCAAAAATATTACTTTTGAATAAAATCATTTAAAACATTACACTTAATTCAGGAGTACTGTGCAATACCCATAAGACTAAATACAGAAGTTACCATTAACAGTATGGCATTGTCCAACAGCTCTCACTTAGAGTTACCACAGTTTTCTATACTTGGAACAGGAAACAGCTGTGTGAGCAGTTCACAAACCTATATAGTGACATCCACGGTACAACCAAAACCTACACTAGGATATGCAATAATTTTATTTTCTCAAGTTAGTGAAAACTTGAATGTATATTTAGAACTATTTAAAAAATATAATCGAATAATTAAGGAAATAGAAGACAGTTACCTTTTCTGTAACTGGTGTTTGAGAGGTGTTGCTCATGTCTATTCCACAATAGGGGTGCATGCCTGTCACGTGCACTGGTGTCGGAAGCTTTTCCCCTAGCAGCACCCGTAGGGGAGTGCCCTTAGAAATCCCTGGAGTGGCGCCTCCATGGCGTGGTATAAGGGGCACTGTGTGCTCCCCCCTCCCTCAGTTCCTTCTTGCCAGACAACTCTGACAGAGGGGAAGAAGGGCAGGATGTGGAATAGACATGAGCAACACATCTCAAAGAACACCGGTTACAGAAAAGGTTACTGTCTTTTCTTCGAGTGATTGTTCATGTGTATTCCACAATAGGTGATTCCAAGCTACATTTGTTGGAGGTGGGTAGGAATTCACAAATTCTCGGGACGGAGAACAGCCCTGTCAAACCCGTCTCCCAAACCAGGGAGGACGCTGATCAAATAACGTGAGGTGAAAGAGTGAACTGAAGACCATGTAGTAGCCCTACAAATCTCCTGGATGGGAACATGGACCAAAAAGGCAGCTGATGAGGCCTGCACCCTAGTCGAGTGTGCCCTCACAGTTGATGGCGGGGGGATTCCTGCCAGGTCATAACAGGTACGGATGCATGATGTGATCCAGTTGGAAAGCCACTGAGTGGAAATTGTCTGACCCTTTATGCATTCGGCTGAGGCGATGAACAGCTGCGAGGACTTTCTGAATGGTTTTGTCCGCTCTAGGTAGAAAGCCAGAGCCTGCTGCACATCCAGCATGTAGCGGCGGTGCCCCTCACTGGATGTATGGGGTTTGAGGCAGAGGACCGGCAGGAAAATGTCCTGACCCATGTGGTGGGCCAAGACCATCTTTGGGAGGAATGAAGGATGTGGGCGGAGCTGGACCTTATCCTTATGGACTACCATGTATGGGGGCTTGGAGGTCAGGGCCCCGAGTTCTGAGATCCACAAGCCAACGTGATCGCCACCAGGAAGGCTACTTTCCATGAGAGGTGCGACCAAGAGCATGCAGCTAGCGGCTCAAACAAGGGCCTGTCCGCTGGGCCAGCACCAGGTTCAGGTCCCACCGTGGGACTGGGGGCCTGACGTACGGGAAGAGAAGAGATGATCCAGTCAGCCAGTCATAGTATGGGAGAATACCATGTGGCCCTGCACTGGCGGGTGGAAGGCTGATATGGCCACCAAGTGCACCCTGAGAGACGAGGGCACCGGGCCCTGGGCTCTAAGGTGAAGGAGGTAATCCAAAATGAGCTGAATTGGGGCAGCCACGGGGGAAATGTCCCGCTTATCGGGAAAGCCGAGACCACTTTGTGAACTAGGCTCAGCGCATGGAGAGACATCGGCTTTCCAAGAGGATGCGCTGGACCCCTTCCGAGCACGTCTTTTCCTCCCAGCCTAACCACTGAGCAGCCACGCAGTGAGATGGAGCCCTGCTAAGTTGAGGTGGAGACGGCTGCCCTGGTCCTGGGAGAACAGGTCTGGGCAGGACGGCAACGGCCATGGCAGGGCAATCACCAAGCCCGTGAGAGTCCCATACTAATGCTGCCTGGGACATGCCGGGGAAACCAGTAGGACCCGGGCCCTGTCTGTCTATCTTTTCTAGGACTTTGCCTATCAGTGGGAACGGGGGAAGGCATAGAGAAACCGGCTCAACCAGGACAGGAGGAAGGCATCAGAGATAGTGCCCCATCCCAGCCCCTCCCCGGAGCAGAACCCCTTGCATTTGAACTCCGCTGGCACCACTTCCACTGCTCCTAGGCCAAGGAGCTGCCCCCACCTCCTGCTCGAGCAGAGCCTCATGAGAGGGGTCCCCCAGGAGGGATGGGGGCAGAGGGTTGTTGGGTGGAGTGGAGGTAAACTGGAGGGTGTAAACCCGGAGATGATGTTGAGGACCCATCAGTCCGAGGTCAGCCGTGATCACAACCAGTTGGAGAAGCTTTATTGTGGGTGGATCCCTGACAAGAACTGGCAGGGTGTCCCTAGGCAGCCCATCAAAACCGTCATTTCCCTGCCTGTTTGCCCTCTGAGTACCCAGGTTGGGGGCAGGCGGAGACTGCCTCTCCAGGGTTTCTTATAGTCCCACGACTTTTTATAAGCAGGCTTGTATTTGGAGCAGGCAGCCTGGGCGGGAGCCTGCTGCACCTTAAAACTTAGGTTTAGCTGGAGCCGGAACATAGAGGCCCAGAGTCTGAAGTGTTGTGGGGAAGTCTTTTTGGCCATGCAGTTTTATATCCATTTGTTCTGCAAACAAAGCTTTGCCATCAAACGGGAGGTCCTGCAAGGAGGTCTGTGCCTCACTGGACAGCCTAGAGAGCAGGAGCCACAACGTCCTTCTCATGGACACCGCAGAGGCCATGGACAGCTTGTCTGTGTCCGCCGCTGCCTGCAGGGTTGCCCTGGCAGCCGCTGTACCCTCCTCCACGAGCGCTTTGAATTCCTTCCTGTCACGCTCTTGGAGGAAGTCCTCGAACCTTGGCAAAGAGCCTCACAGGTTGAACTCATACCAGCCCAGGAGAGACTGATGGTTTACCACCTGTAACTGGAAGCTCGAGGACGAATATATTTTCCTTCCAAATGAGTCAGCCTCCTTGAATCTTTATGTTTCAGAGTAGGGGCTGGTTGGCCCTGCTGCTCCCTGCGGTTGACCGACTCAACCACCTGGGAGTTAGGGGCAGAGTGTGTGTGTGTGTAAGTATTCATGCACCTTGGCAGGCACAAAATACCTGCGTTCCGCTCTCTTAGAGGTGGGCGGCCAATGAGGCTGGGGTTTGCCTCAGGGCATTTGAAATTTTCGCTACCCCTTTGTGGAGAGGCAAGGCCACCCTGCCCGGTACCGAGGCAGACAGTACGTTAAACAGGGAGTCCGAGGGCTCCTCGACCTACTCTGCCTGGAGGCTGACGCTTGATGCCACCCTTTTTAATAGTTTTTGGTGAGCCTTAGAGTCTGCATGTGGGATGGAGGGGCTGTAATTGCCTCATCAGAGAAGGGTGAGGAGGCTGGCGCCGTACTTTGCATGCTCGCTGGCGATCGACGCCCAGGGCTGCGGAAGCAGTGCCGTTTCAGGGTCCTAGATCGAGATGACGAACGGGAACAGCGTTGATGTTTGTGTCACGACTGGCTATGATAGCCCCTCTGAGATAGGGGCCTTCAGCGTCATCTGCCTCAGTCCCAGCGGTGTTCACTCCTCGAGGCGGAGCAGTGCCTAGAGTTTCGGTTGGACAGAACCCAGCCAGACAACCTGGTGGGAGTCGATAGCGACCCACATGGACTATGCATAGAACAGTCGCTGAGCAGCGAACGGCATCGGTAACATTCCCTTGACTGAGACCGAGCCAGGGGCAACTGCAGAGATCCCAGTGGCGGCTTGCCTCTGGAGCACAGAGCCAACTCTGGCGGTGCCCCTGGTACCGGCATGGACATGACATCCCGGGCTGCCTGCAGGGCATCCGGACATCTGGGGAAGCCTGCTCCGAACAGGCCAAGCTACTCCGCTCGACTTGAGTCGGAGGCCTGGAGGCTGATGGGGGTCGAGGACTGCCCAACACGGGTCTAGTCTCTGCCCCAGATTTACTGAGGTGTCATGGCAGAGAAGGCCGCCTCTTAGCCTTCTTCGCATGCCCCGCGGACAGGGAGCAGTGCCGACTAGTAGATGACGATGGGAGGGTTGCTGCACACTGACATCGCAAGCCCGGTGCCGACTCTGAGCTGCGCACTGTAGTTGGGGGTCAACGCCGACTCCATGAGAACAGCCTGGAGCCTAATGTCTCTATTCTCTTGGTCCAAGGCTTAAACGACTTGCAAATCTTATAGCTGAGATGAGTTTCACCCAAACAGCATAAACAGCCTGCGTGTGGATCACTCACTGGCATTGGGCACCTACAAGTGTTGCACGACTTAAAACCCGGGGCCCAGGGCATGCCTCAGCCCAGGCACTCTAGCTAAACTAAACTAAAACTAAATCGAGTACTAACTACAGGTCACATACACTGAACAAACAAGAGTTCTGGGGACAAGCTACAGCAAAGCTGGAGCAGAACAGTTCTGAAGCATTTTCACTGGTGGCAAGAAGGAACTGAGGGTGGGGGGAGCACGCAGCACCCTTTATACCGCACCATGGAGACACCACTCCAGAGGTCTCTTGGGGCGCTCCTCTATGGGTAACTGCTAGGGGAAAAACTTCCAACACTGGTGCATGTGGCGAACATGCACACCTATTGTGGAATAGACATGAGCGATCACTCGAAGAAGAATGTAATAATTACACACCAACAGAGTCTTGAGTATTAATCCTTGTCCTCTGTGGAAAGATCATGAACTACAGAAACCATGCCTATGGAAAGCATTTAAAATACTTGACTTTTAGCAATACAGTACTTAAAATAAAAAACAAAAACACAACACTGTTGATATCTGTTATAGAGAGTTTATGAGAAGGACACTTACCCTAAAATTACAAGTGATAAAGATAAATGTGTTGTCACATAAATCATAGTGAACATGACTGGAGTAGGTTATGAAATGATTTGGGCGTGATTAGTAATTTGACACAATTAAACAAGAACTCTGATCAAATCTATAGGGGGCTACATTATTTGTTCCACCTCAGCACTAAGGAGTTCCTAGAGGTCTGCAGCCAAGCTGATTGCTACAAGGGGAGGATTTCCCCTCAGGGCTCTTTAACCTTGTTAGGTTAGTATTCTTTGTTTTCCCTGCTAAACCCTGCTATTAATTACCTTCAAAGGCAGGTAGTAACCCTTAGGTAGGGAATACTGGAAAGGCTGCATAAGATGCTGTACTGATTACTTATTTTCTATTCAAAATTACAATAAAGGATTCAGTACACAATGCTGAATTACGGACGGCTATGGCAGGACAAACTGATCTCATTGCTGCATCCAGCAAGCACATTGCTCTTGTGTTCTGAAGTTGCTGATACCCTGAACTCTGCAGTTTTGGCCTCTGACATCATAAATTGTTTGAGTTCTGAAACCTAACCCAGCATAGCATGGTTTGATTAAAAAAAAAAAAAAAAAAAAAAAAAAAAAAAAGGAAAAGGAGCTTTATATCAGTTATACAACAGATACAGTAATTAAATGGCACTAGAAAACGGGTTTTCTTAAATTTAATTGTTCTGTACCAGAGTAAGCTTGCTTTTCAACTGAACTGAGAAACAGAGGAGGAAGTGCAAAAAAGATGTCTATAAGGCACCTAATTCCCCTATTTTGCACCTTCAAGGCTGAAAGTGTAACTCAAAGCAGCTTTAAGGGTGCAGTATATACGACCAGCTGTATACAGCCCACAGGGCTGCACTGGCAGCCAAGAATAGTTAAAGGATGTGTGTTCTGCCAACCTCCACTTCCTCTCCCCACCTCTGAACACCCTATATGCTGGAGGCTGCAAAGGAAAGGGAAGCAGAACCAGTACCACCTAGGGACCCTACCATACTGATTGGCAACCCTACCATTAGAGTGCTCAATGTTCTACTCACCTAAAACCAAACACCCTTGCCCTGCCCCTTCTCCGAAGCCCTGCCCATGCTCACTCCATCGCCCCCCTCTGCCCCTTCTCCGAAGCCCTGCCCATGCTCACTCCATCGCCCCCCTCTGTCGTTCACTCTCCCCAGCCTCACTCACTTGCTCATTTTCACTGGGCTGGGACAGGGGTTTGGGATGCAGGGGATGCCAGGGGTGTGGCTAGGTTTGGATGTAGAAGGGACTGAGAGGTTCGGGGGCGGGAATCAGGGCTGGGGCAGTGGGTTGGGGCATGGAATGAGGGCTCCAGCTGGGGGTGCAGGCTCTGGGGATGAGGGGCTTGGGATGCAGGAGGGTGCTCCAGGCTGAGATCGAGTGGTTCAGAGAGGGGAGGGGAATCACGGCTGGGGCAGGGGGTTGGGGCACAGGAAGGAATGCAGGCTCCAGGCGGAACTTACCTCAAGCAGCTCCCAGAAGAAGAGGCATGTCCCCCTCTTCCCAGCTCCTGCATGGAGGTGTGGCCAGGTGGCTCTGCGTGTTGCCCACAGGTGCCACCCCTAGAACTCCGACTGGCCTCAGTTCCTGGCCAATGGGAGCTGCAGAACCAGGACTTGGGGCAGGGGCAGTGTGTGAAGACCCCTGGTTCCCCCTACATGTAGGAGCCGGAGGGAGAACATGCTGCTGCTTCTGGGAGCTGAGCAGTGCCACAGCAGGCAGGGAGCCTGCCTTAGCCCCACTGTGCCACTGACCTGACTTTTAATGGCTTGGTCAGCAATGCTGACTGGAGCTGTCAGGGTCCCTTTTCAACTGGGCATTCCGGTCAAAAAGTGAACATCTGGCAACCCTGGACCAGTGGCCAGGTAACATCTTGCTTACAAACCTTTGCATATGAGTGACATAAAGAGACCATAGTGGAGAATGAGGGTCAAAATATGTAGGTCTTGCTTTATTATAAAGAATTATATATTTAAGAATACACTAAGGTTATGTCTAAACTGCAGCCAGATATGTGATTAGCAGTTCATGTAGACTTACCTGCACTAGCTTAAATCAAGCTGTCTTGCTAAAAAGAGAAGTGAGGACGTTGTGGTGCAGACTTCAGAGCAGGCTGCAGAAGCAAGTACATACCCACGAGGGTTAGCCAGGTTTCAGTAGCCTGTGCTGAAGCCTGCAGTGCTGCATCCTCACTTCGATTTCTGACAAACCAGTTAGATGAAAGCTAATGCAGGTATATCTGCTGGAGCCGTTTATCATACCGCTAGCTGAAGTGCCAACAATCCAAAACCAGTTAATACCAAGAGATCACTGCAAAATAATCACATTAATGATGTGCTTTTGACTTTAAACATGGGGTACAATATGTATAAACATATTTTTAAACAATCCATAGTAGAGAATTATAAAGAAAAATTTAAATTTGCAATAAAACTAAAATTTACAACTAAATAAATTCTGACACTATATGGAACTTTTCACATGTACTATTTAAACTGCAAGGTTGATTTATAAGTTACTTATTCATGAAAACTAACCTCCAAATTTTCAAAAGCTCCTAAATTACTTAGGTGCTTAAGTCCTATTGAAGATCAACAAGACTTATGAACCTAAGTTACTTAGGTGCTTTTGCACGTTTTTGCCCTAAATGCTTAATTTTTAGATCAGCACTATCTGAACTAATATTAATCTTTAGCTTATCATTCTCATCTCTTTAGAAAGCTACGCTACAGAATTTTGAAGTCCTATGGATTTCAAGGACATGTGTCTCAATCTGAGAACTGGAGAAAAACTTGAGGAAAGAAAATCTACTGGTCCGAGTGTTAGAGAAAATTAAAACAAAGTTCACAATATTGCTTTCTTTAGACAGCATGTAAAGACGACAGAGGAGCAGGACTAAAATTCCAACCTTCTAAGATGAGGTGCTGATTCCTTTAAAGTATAGTAGCATTTCAGGTAAAGAAGAGTAGAATGCTGAAGACAGAAGCTGAAAAACAGGTTTATAAAAAAAACTTTAGGTTTCTTAAAGAAATCGTAGTCAGAAGTCACTGGGAGAGACTTTCCATCCTCTCCCAGGCTACCCTAAAGAAAAGTAGCACATCAAGAAATTGGAAGGCAACTGTTTGCTGAGAATCAGTGCAATATCAATTCTGAAATTGCGAGGATGATGCTTGTTCAGCCTTAACTCCTTACTCTTACATCTGCCTTACAAAATTGACATGAAATATTTATCAACGGATGCATAAAGTCATTTTTCCATCCTTTACCATGATGAGTGAGACTGTTGCCTTTTATAAATGCCTTTTCAGAATCCTACTGCTTCTCAAAACAGGAAACAAAATCAGATTCATGTGAATATTATAACCCTGTATTCAACCAAGTCCTTATTAATATGTTGACTTAGATTCATGCATTATGCTATTCATATGTCATTCAGCTACCTCTATTAGATATCAACCTTTACAACTGTACACACATAACTTTTGCAAAGATTACACAATTTGTCAGAGGCTTAGGACACGACTACACTACAAACCTTGACTGAGCAAGTTATGTCAGCATAAATCTGCCTCAGTTAGTGTATTGCTTCTGTATGCGCATGCATGCTTGGCTACTCATGATGGTGCTGCATGTATTCACCAGGAGTGCTTTTGTTGATGCACAGTGCCTAGGCAGCATGGGTAGCTACCCCAGTTTGCAACTTGGCACTGTCCATGCACTGTCTTTTGGGAAGTTTTGGCAATGCATGGTGGGGACAGAAAAAAGTCACACAGTGGCTACTAGGAGCAAGGGGTAAAGTTCTTACCATGCAACTTTCTCCATCCCATAATGACATCCATATCCCATAATTTTTGTGCCTTTTATAAAAATCCTATAAACCTGCACAGACCTCCTTGCTGTCCGCCTTCTCTGACAGAAGCATGAAACCCATGCAGCTTTGCACTACTGCATTGAGCACTGCAAGCACAGGACTCACAATCATCTGGTATTTGCAGAGCCGCACAAAGAAATGAATGGGCACAGCACATGACTATTTCTTGGAGGACAGATTGCTGTGAGATATAGTGAGAAACCATTAAAGGTTGTTGGCGGCATTCAAGGAGAATGCTTTAACTGGAGAAGTACTACTTCTGGGCCTGAGGAAAAAAGCACTCCCTGGTGGGAATCACATTATAAATGCAGGTCTATGATGAACAGCAGCTGCAGAACTTTTGGATGCAAAAGGCCACAATCTTGGATCTGCGTGCCTAGCTCACCTCAGCCCTTCAGTGCAGGGACACCAGAATGAGTGCGGCACTGACTGTGCAGAACTGAATGGCAATTGTCCCTGCTTGACTGCTGGCACTGCCTGGACTGTGATGGAGTCTCAAACAAGTCCTGGCTTGCAGAGTAAATGGGCCTCCCTGTTCCATGTCCCCTATCCTCCTCCTCGCTGTTCATGGCAGTGGCCTGTGGCTCAGGCTCCTCAGAGGTATTCATGGTGGCCTCTGAGATGGTGATGGTCTCTGCCAAGTATAGCATGCAGGCTCTTTGTAAAAGCAGTATGTCTGTGGCTTGACATCAATTAACTGCTGGCCTCCATGGCCCTTTGGTATGCCTGCTACAGGTCCTTTGCTGTTGTATCCCTTTCTCCTGCATCCCCTGTGCAATCTGCTCATAGATGTCCATGTTTCTATGGCTGGTCCATAGCTTTGTGTGCCCAGCCTTTTCTTCCCACAGGCTCAGGAGATCCAATGTCTCCTGTCTACTCCAGGCTGGAGCTTGTCAGGTGCATTTAGCTGGCATGGTCGGCTGGGCAGTTGCACACAAGGAAGAGCTGCCGGTGGGCTCACCAAGCTGGTCAATCAGGAAAAGCCATATCAAAAATTCACAGGGTTTTAAAGGGGAGCATGGGAGACTTCTGTTCTCCACAACACGGGCAGCGGAGTTCACAATTGTGATCTGAGTGGTCAGTGTTGGGTGTTTTGTGACAGCTGCTGGAGGACTGTTTGGTCAACATAGGTAACACTCCTATTATGTCAACCTCAGTACACTGACTATAGCTCAGTGCTATTCAGGGAGTTGGTATTACTGCACTGTCATAACGGGTGCTTACATCAATGGGAGACAAATTTAAGTGTAGACACAAGCACAGTGAAGTCGATGCAAGGTGGCTTACATCAACCTAATTTTGTAGTGTAGATTCATTACTCATACAATAAGTTTAACTACAAATTCAGTCTGAAATTAAGCTGTTTTTTTTTTTTAAAAAGGAATTTTGAAAAATATTCAGAATGAATTTAAAAGCTTACTGTAGGAAACCTTCACATATTTGCAGAAGAATGTCAGCAATTTCTGAGATTTTAAACACTTTCCTCCTACAGCCCCTCATTCTCTTCCTGATAGAACCAAAAGATTCTAGTCTTCACTCCACCAATCACCCAGAGATAACAGTATTTTTAAATAAACCCATATTTCTCATATGCTCAACTTCCTCCTTAAGTTACAGGAAACAAAGAATAGGGTTTGAGTGGCAAATCTGCTTTGGAGAGTGTAAGAAAATTTGAGAATGTTTTGAATATTTAGAATTTTACAGAACTCTCTTAGCTAAGAAATTTAAACCTCTATTGTTTTAGTTTAAGTAGGGTGAAAGCTTTATTGTATGCAGATTTTCTGAAAAGCATTAAATGTTTTATCACTTGGTAGTGCAGCAGCTTATTAGGTATAGAACTGAAGTCTTTGGAGAAAAAATATCTTCCAGTAACTCCAACTCAAGAGTGTGGAAAGCTTTTTTAAGTTTTAGCTTTACATTTAAAGTTTTATAGATTTATCATATATAGAGAAGATTAAATATACATACTTTTATACCTTACAGTTTATGCATTTGCGCCTAAATCAAGGATGGATATAAAAACAAGGAATGCTTTCTTTCTCTAACAAAATATAGATAAAGATGGCCAGAGAGAGTATTTCATAGTTGCCTTCTAGCCTTGATTTAGGGAAAAATGATTTTTAAGACATTGTAAAAGAAAATCTGCTTTCCCCAGCTTTTCTTGTATAAAGGAAATTCTAATTTCTGTTCAGGAAAGTGCCTTGGTACTGGATTGGGTTTTGCTGCTAGTGGTGCTGCTGTCAGCTCACAGGTGTCGAAGACTACAATGGAAACGTAGAACATCTGCTTCCTGAGATGGAAACCACCACAGAGAATTTACCACATATAGCTTTAAAGACTTCTCCTTTTACTTGTTAAGTGAAATATAATTCTAATCAGTAGCCATCTATCAGGGTGGTGGATTATATGTTGCAGCAGGAGAACTCCTCCCATTAGCATAGGTAGTGTCTTCACTGAAGCCATGCAGCTGCACTGCTATAGCAGTTTGTGTCTAGACAAGCCCTTCCATGCTTTGATTAGCAGCAGCAAAATAGTTAACGTTGACATATAAATCATTAGGCATCTAAGTTAATACTCCACGGAGGTGAATAAGGCAGTATATACCTTCACAGCTACTGTAACAGGCTTTCCACAGACTGAGGCATCAGTTTACACTCATTTAGAGATTAATCACAGTTTTAATTGCAATGTTAAACAGAATACCAATTGAAATTTATTCAATATTTTTGGATGGTTTTTCTATTTTTCAAATATATGAATTTCAATTAGAACACACAATAAAGTGTATAGTGCTCACTTTTTTAAAAAAATACAAATATTTATACTGTAAAAATGATAAATATTTTTTTAATTCATCTCATACAAGTACTGTAGTGCACTCCTCTGGAATGTGGTTGAAACACAAAGGGCCATATGAATCTTTAGAGCATCTGGGCACAAATATCTTGCGACGCCGGCAGGGCCGGCTCTAGCCATTTCGCTGCCCCAAGCACGGCGGCACACTGCGGGGAGCGCTCTGCCGCTCGCCGGTCCCACGGCTCCGGTGGACCTCCCGCAGGCGTGCCTACGGAGGGTCCGCTGGTCCCGCGGCTCTGGTGGACCTCCTGCAAGCGTGCCTGTGGATGCTCCACCGGAGCCACGGGACCAGCGGACCCTCCGCAGGCACATCTGCGGGAGGTCCACTGGAGCTGCCTGCCGCCCTCCCGGCAACCGGCAGAGCGCCCCCCGTGGCATGCCACCCCAAGCACGCTGGGACCTGGAGCCGGCCCTGGATGCCGGCTATAACAGTGCCATGCAAACGTCTGTTTTCACTTTCAGGTGACATTGTAAACAAGAAGTAGGCAGCATTATCTCCTACAAATGTAAAGAAACTTGTTTGTCTGAGCGATTGGCTGAACAAGAAGTAGGACTGAGTGGACTTGTAGATTTTAAAGTTTTACATTGTTTTATTTTTGAATGCAGTATTTTGTACATAATTCTACATTCATAAGTTCAACTTTCACAGTAAAGAGACTGCACTACAGTACATACATAAGGTGAACTGACATTTTTTTAAATCTTTTTACAGTGCAAATATTTGTAATAAAAATATTAAGTGAGCAGCGTACACTTTGTATTCTGTGTTGTAACTGAAATCAATACATTGGAAAATGTAGAAAACATGCAAAAATATTTAAATGGTATTTTATTATTGTTTAACACGGCGATTAATCGGGTGATTAATCGTGATCAATTTTTTAAAATCACTTGACAGCCCTACTAGAGAGAGATACCTTTGAAATGAAAGCTGAGATTCTAGAGAACAAGGCTGTGTTTAAAAAAAGCACATGGCTTGCCAACCTGGCCCAATTTAAGACCAGCTTATGCCCAAGTACAGTTAATCCTGCATTATATGGTGCAATATATGTTATGACGATGGCAACTTATGCTTTGGATGGATGGATGCATGGAAGAGATTTAATGGGTATTTTGCAAAATAGGTAAGATTATATACATGTACAGAAGACATTTAATCAGTTACTGTTTAAGACATTAAATAAATCAAGGAAGTCTGTCTGAGGCTAGGTCTGCAGTTCAAAAATGTGTGGGTTTTTATATCAACGTATGTATTCCTGATGTAAAATCCTAATGAAGACAAGGCATTGTAATGTTTTCTTTGATATAGCTAACTGAAGAAAACCTTTGGTGCAGGGTGCGAGTTTACTTCAACTAGCTACCTGTGGACAATGCTACTTGTGCGTTGTCTCCACTAGAATTTTACATTGAGATAGCTATCATCAGATGTGACAGAATTCGATAAATTTTTTTTATAATTTAATTTTAATGTTTATTTTTAAGCATGCTCTATCAATTTACATTTTCACAGTTGTGCAAAATTAGGGATTTTATTTTGTTCAATTTTTATTCATGTAAATTCTCATGATTGTGAGAAAGTAAGGAGGGAGTTAGATAATTAAATGACACTAGATGTTGAGATTAAATAAGTTAAAGCTTTATAACTGTTATAACCATTAATACACCAATTGTCAACATCACATATCATATGCAAAGTAAATATCCTTAACTCAAACTCTAGGTTCTCAACCAGCATTTTTCTTATTTGGCCAAGCTGTACATTTCAATTATTGATGGAAATTTTCTTTTGTCAATGTGTGTGCACAAGTGTGTGTGTGGAGGTTTACCAATATTTACTGATAAAAATGTAATCCTTCCAAGCCTAGATATCTTTATGTAAAAAATAAACCTTTCACCTTTTATCTTTCTTTGCAGTAAAGACAAAGTCTTATTCTCCTATTTGCCATAACTGAGTCTAGACCACATTTTGGCAGAACCATTTCCTTTTTCTGTTTCAAAAACTCCTCCAATTTCCACATAAAACAGTTAATGAATAGAAAACTAAGAGAAGTCCAGACCACATAGCTCAATTACAGAACTTACAAAACAAAAACAAAATTGAACAAAAAATTCTAGTGTTAGACTACAAATTAGGGCAGGATTCACTGAAACAAAAAACAGAAGAATGACTTATAGCCACTAAATTTT